>NC_052510.1:18054972-18090898 GCF_014356525.2 Nilaparvata lugens
TTCAACATAGTACAGTTACTACCTATATTATTATACAGTTACTACTATTATATTCTTAATTTATCAACTGTATACATACTTCTTTAAAATTGTTAATTTTTCTATTAATCTTATCTTCATATTTCTCATTTTTTAACCTCTCCTCTAACAATTAATGTAATACAAGATTCAAAACCTGTAATATATTTTTTAATTTTACTATATAACTGTCTTTCTGTTGAATTATTCTCAAACTATTATAATATTTCCATTTATGCTCTTTTACTTTTACTAGACTATGGAATTGATTGATACTTTAATTATATTATTTATCTGTAGATTGATAAGCACTTATTGCTCTTTTTCTACAAATGAGTGGAATTTATAAAATGGTAATTGATACAAAAATCATTGTTTTGTAGTATGTGCGAGCTTATTGCACTCAATCCTTTATTTCATCTTCATTACATCATACTTGAATTTCTAAATCTTTTTTCTTCCCAACTCCTTCTACTGTATCTTCAACTATATCAAGTTATAAATTAAATAATCTTACTTATAACACTTTGCATCCGACTCCTAATCGCAGACAAAGTCCAGTAACATACTTTACTTTTTGTGAGTAGTATCTTGTTCACTTTTTACTATTGTCGTTTTATACTTTTGTGAATATTTTGTATGAATGTCGAGTGAATAAATTTGATTTGATTTGATAGCACTCATCAATATAAACTCAACTCGAGCTTTCGCACAGGCAATATGTTGCCTGTGTAAGCTTTTTCCTTTATTAGGTATTAAAGTAGGCTAAAGTATTCAATTCATAATACTAGCTCTATGCTCTAGCTCTATTTAAATTATAATCATTGTTTCTCTTTGGTGATACTATACAGGAATCTGTTACATCTTCAAAGGCAGACGGTAGACATACTCCTCAGCTGTTTCAACTGATTATCAGACAAACAGCCGAATGTGAAAATAAAACATTTATTATCATAATTCTGTCATAAATCAATTGTGTTCAAAATTTGTTTTTTAAATTGCAACCTTTAGATTTTTTTAAAAGACAAAAAACGCAGGAATAGAAGTTAAAGAAATTTTATCTTATAAAATTTGTAATTTTTACACAATTTCGACGAATCAGTGATATAGAAAAACATATTCAACATGAAGGTTATGTACCCCAGAGATAGCAAGCTGCTAATGTCAGAGTCTCAATCTTTTGGAGAAACGGTCACTTTCAAGAAAATAGTAAACCGTCCTAATACGTGTGTCAATGACATGCTGAATGGATTGGCAAAAACTTTTCCCGGATTACATGTTGATGTAAAATCCAAAGTTGTATTGCTTCCTCAGGTAAATTATTATCAAAAACTCTAAAACAATTTTTGATTCTTCATCCTGAAACGATTAGCGTATGTAGAAAGATATGAGGATATAGATTTTTTACAAGCTGCCTCCTGGTTGGTTGGAAGCAGTTGGATGAGGCCGTATCAGTGGCTGTTGTGTGACAACTGAAAAGTCTAAATGAAATTATAGGTGATGGTTCGAATTTTTATAAGAAGTGGTCACTGTTTGGTCCTGCCTTCTGGATAGTTGTGTGTTCAACAGGTTTACCAAGTTACCTGTGTTGCATTTTATTGATCCCACAAGTGTTGGTAATGGATGTAGCAGAATGTATTTGAGGGTATGTGGTGTGGATACACCCTCCACTACAAATCAATACTTAAATTCTGTATGACCAGATCATTCACTAATTATATTGTAGTCGAGTCACAAGAATCGGTTTTAAGTGTCATATTCTCTTTATATTGTACAAGCCAGCAATATATAGGCTATGAGAATTAATAAAATAGCTTAATTGTAATTTTATGATCTTTTTTCTTTAGGGCTACTTTTGAATATAAATAAAATATATATCTGAGTAGCCATAAGATAATGGCATTATTATGATGATGGCATTAAGCCTATATAGCCAAAAAATGTGACAAAATAATTTTAAAAAGGCTACTCAGATTTATATTTTTTATTTATATTGTATTTTATTTATTCCATTATCAGTGATAATCTTAATTATAACTATGAGCTAGACAGTGAGTGGCATTTTTCAACTTACTATTTAAATATTTCAATGATAATTTAAATTTTACAGAAAGCTACAAAAATTACTTTTAATAGTTAAATTGTTTTTTTTTAATTTTATTTTCTGTATTTAGAAAATAATCTACATATTGCTTTAATTTACTGTAGTCTATTAGTTTATTTAGATACATGCATGTGGTTAAAACGTATGACTACGTATAGTAGTAGTTCGTACCCTAAAACACACCCTTAAATCCCATTTTCTTGGGGAGTATTCCACACTACCCGTCGACACACCTCAAAGCTATTTTTTACCTACTTGCTGTTATTTTTAAATTTTAAACTATTTTTTTTATCAAAAATATTTTCATAAAATGACTTACTTATTCAAATACTTCTGACTATATATCATATGACGATATATATATAGTATGACTATATATCATTATATCATTACCGTATTTATAGTTCAACATAAATAGATATGGTAATTATCGTTTTTAATTAGAAAGTATTCAACTTACTATTTCAATATTTCAATGATAATTTCAATTTTCCAGGATGGCAATCCTAATAGTGTGGCAATAGTCTCAGGAGCTGGATCAGGACATGAACCTTATCCTACAGGTAAAAATTGGAGGACAATAATGTCAATAAGAATTATAATTTTTTAATAAAGCCTTTTAGAACTTCGGCAATAAGAGGGAAGAATTCACTTTTCATCCAATCTGTTTGGTTTCCATTAATGTTTCCATTATTGCAATGACTGCAGGCGTATTCTAGAATATTAATATACTTCGTTTTTTATAATACTTCGTTTAATATTTCACTTTGTTTTTTCAGGATTCATAGGTAAAGGAATGCTTACAGCCGCTGCTTGTGGCAATATATTTTCTTCACCTTCCGTAACTAATTGTTTGACAGCAATCTGTAACGCAAGTCATGTGAAGAAAAAAGGTGAGATATTCTAAGAAAATCTTTTTCAAAATCAATAAACTTCTTATAAAATTGGTACTTCTGTAAAACAATACAATCTTTATGTTTTTTAACAGTATGATGATACTACGTTTCAACAGTATGATCTTTGCGTTTGTCAACTTTTACAATCTTTGTTATTTTCAGCGTTATTTTTCTTAATGATTTAATTTTACAGTGCTATTGATAATACCGTAGGTAGGTTCCGTGCGAATTGTTATCATAATATATTTCAGCAAGGATCTATTTTAAGCCAGTATATTTTTTGAGGAACCAAACACGATCATTATCAATGAGGAAATTAGATATCACCATTTGTATCACCCTAACATAATGTAGACATTTGAAAATCAAAGTACCTATTTTCTAAATAATATTTATTTATTTTATTACTCAAGACATGTTTTCAAATGGCATCAATATGTCGAGACATGTCGTGAGTTATAAAAAATAAAGTTTGAAAATGGTACCTACTTTGATTTTTCAATTTCCACATAAATACAATAAGTAGCCCTCACCAAAATAGTTATAATCACTCCAACATTCTCTACATGCATACACCTTCTCCAGGTTCATTATTAAGAAACAGGCAAATAAGTGATTTTATTGAACGTATATAAGAATTACCTATCAATGAAACAAATTTATCTACTGTATTCCTCTTCAGCTAAATTATTATATTTTGATCTTCTAGGTGTTCTTGTCCTGATCTTGAGCCACGGTGGAGATACATTGAATTTTGCATTAGCAATTGAATCGGCTAAAGAAATGGGTATTAAGGTCAAGTTATTCAAAATTAATATATTGAAGAACAATCACGCTCTTTACTGTAATTGATTAGGCCTACTCATTGATAAAGTGTGTATTAAATAGGTGCTCGATCGAATTCACTTTCATCAATTAAGGCACAAGCACGATGGATACTATCATTTTCCTTTGTTCAACTAAATCTAAATAAAATGCCAAGTAAAGTTTCTTATTTTTGGAAGAATCATTTGATATATTAGGTAGCATAACGTTGAAATGACACATCTTATTGAAGATAATTATAGTAGCCTATTCAAAGAATAATGGACAGAACAGGTTGACGTTAATATAGTGACTTAATATTAATACAGTATTAGTAGCAATGATCAATTCATACAAAATCAAAACGTAGGGATTGGAATAATAACTTATTTTAAAAAGTACGTAATCATAGAGTGATGCTTCAATATTTCTTATTATTTAATCCATTATTCTTAGTATTTTATGAGAATGTGTATTTTCTTCTGTTCTGGAGTTTTGTATTTAATTTGATTTTGTAATATTGTTTTGGCCAAATAGAACTGATTGGTTGATTATTCTCATCTTTCAGGTTGATTCCGTTGTGGTGGGAGACGACTGTGCATATTATAAGCCTGGTGTGAAAAATACACCACCTAGGAGAGGTCTTGTTGGAATATTATTTGTTGCTAAAGTAAGCACATACATGAAGGTTTCAATATAAAATAGATTAACACACAAAACAATTATTAATAATTGATACCTAACACACTACTCAAAATTATATTTCTCTGCGCCTCATAATATGTTAACTCTATTTATAAATGAAAAATGAAGACTACGTATAAGAAACCCTCTTTTATGTGTGTTTCTGTCACTGATTCATGAGAAACAATAATTATCATATTCAATTCAATTTTATTTTCCATGTTATGCATCGTATATGATACAATATTAACACAGGTCATAAACATTTCATGAAACAATACACATCATAAATACATTACAAATGTCACCACAATATAAACTTACATGTAATATTATAGTATGAATATTTGAAAAACATTTGATAGCACAGATGAGATTGCAGTTGAATAACTAATACAGTGGAATCAAAACTCTAAAATTACTTGAAAGGTAAAGATCATACAATTAATTCAAGGTTTGAGTTTTTACTTAACCACAATATTGTAAATTACTATAGTGAGGTCCACGTTATAATGGCAGTGGATAAAGATAGAAGAATAGCGATGCCGATTCTCTGCATTAATTAATTATATTTCTACACTGTCAAAAACATAATTGGTATCGTTGTGGACCTGGAAAAGGATAGTACCACCGGCTTTGTCAAATGATAGACAAGGATAGCAAAACCAAAGTTGATCAAATACTGTCATTATAACGTGTACCTCACTATAGATCAAAAATTCACCAATGTCATAAAAACATCTCTCACTTAACCACAATTTTAACTTTCTCTTCAAGACTATTTCAGAATTCAGTTCACGAATTTCAATTGGAATAGCATTATACACTTTTTGACGATATGCTGTGGGCTAACCTCAAAATACGAGGCTCTGTGGGCATCCAGTCTCACGATCTCCCTGTTGCGTGTGTTGTGAGAGTGAATGTCTGCACCAGTCGTCCAGCCACTTCTCCATTTCAGTGCCATACTCGCCAAAAAATAAATGTACAGACAGGGAGCCGGAAGAATGCCCGCTGTCACGAATAAGTCCCTGCAAGGATGGCGTGTAATTTAACGATTTCCAGAATTAAATTAATTGAATTAGTCTAGCCTACTATAAATTAATATCGTAGTTATTGACACCATATAGTATCAGCAAGGTATTCTATAATTTTATGTGCCATTATTATTTCAATCATTATAAATATAGATAGCTGCAGCTTTGGCACAACAAGGGATGAATGTTGAGAAGTTGAAACAGACATGTACGGAAATAGTTGACAACATGGCTACAATGGGATTCAGCTCTAGTTCGTGTACAGTGCCAGGGCAGCAGCACGCACTGGTCACCATAGCTCCCGACGAAATACATCTCGGCGTCGGCATTCATGGAGAACCTGGTATGAGGAGTATCAAAGTAAGATTCCAAAAGATTCAATTAATCTAGACAATAATGTATACTGGAAGAAGTATACATTATGTATGCAAGAAGTAGAGAATTTTACCAGTCTTGCATAATTTATTGATATTGAAATTGTCTTAAATTTGTTTCAGTTATGTAAGCAAGTTTGGTTTTTCACATATATATCATAAGCCTACATATTGTTTGTAGTGAAAATAGTAACTGAAACAATTATTAAAAAATAGTAACATACTGCTCTTACTTGAAATCACTTATCAACTTCATAGAGAAACTAGCATAGAATATTGTTCAAAACGGATTAGAATATTTTATTATTTAGGCGCCACACTTTATGTTAATTAAGCCGTATATCAAACAAAAAACAGGTTGATTTATATAGTAGTGATTTAGAAAAAGTGAGGAATCTATGATTATTTCGACTATGATTATTTTCCAATGGGTAACAATAATTTCTTGTGTCATCAACTAGCTTAACACATAAGATGCAGTGAATATAAAATATAACAATTTTGACACTTGATAATAGGATGAATAACCGAGATTACAGTTACTATATTATAATAGAGTAATATTAGTTCTTTGCAAATATTAATTCTTTAATCTTAATACAACAGTAACTGTACCAGAAATTATTTGAAATAAAATAACAAAGGTACTAAGCAGTGCTGTTTTTGTGGCGGTTTGCGCTGGTACGCCGTACCGGTAGCCTCCCTCTTGTGGCAAAATGAAAAAAAAAACTTTTTAACATTTTCCTGAGTTTTTTTGCTACCAAATAAATTGGAAACACACCCTTTTTGGGGCTTAGAAACATTTCCAAGAGTCGACCCCACTTCTGAGTTAGATTCGAACCCAGTAATATACTGGGACAGTACTACTGGAATAGGAATCGTATGTAGGCAGAGATTCAGGAATTGCAAACAAACAATCTCTCATTTGCAACATCTTTAATTTTTCAGATGGCAAAAGTTTCAGAGCTAGTAAAAATATTACTGGATCAAATTTTGAGAGCGATTAAAATTCAGACAGGTGACGATGTCTGCGGCATTGTCAATGCTCTAGGAATCACCACACCACTCGAGTTCTACACTGCCGTTGCCGAAATAGAAACTCAACTTCGTAAGCTTATTTATCCTAAAATACAAAATAGATTAGTGGTTATTTCCTTGTTCTAAGACTCATCATGAACATACTATATTTAAAGCATTAATGCATTCAGTACCGCTGGTGCCGCCTCAATAGGGTTTGACCAAAGAAAAGAGAACAACATTTTCGATCTTTATCCTCTGTGGTTCAACGTTTGAACTGGTATAATCATTTTGTGGATCAATAGATCTGATACCCAATTCCAAGTGACTGTGGCGAGTTGAGGTAAAAAGGTATTGAACATATTTAACTCCAGCTTATAGGCGTACTAGACTTCCTACAATTTTACCCACATTTACTTACAAATTTTCTCCTCATTTCGCAGATGCAAGACGAATCCATCTGAAGCGAATGTATGCTGGCACATTGATGCCTGCTCTAGACTCGGGTGGCATGCAGATATGCCTGTTGAAAGTTTCTGAGTACAACAAGTTTTGGCTGGAATGTTTAGATGCCAGCACTGATGCCCCATCATGGCCGGGGTGCAGGTACTCTTATGAACCATCAAACGGATCTTTCAAGGAGATTGTACAAGTTTCTGTTGAGGTGAGAATTGCTCAAACCAAATTCAATACCATAATAGAACAATAAATTATTGATAGAATCTATTTATACTTAAACATGGATAAATATTACCATGCAAAAAATGAAAATAAATCCTTATAATAATGAATAAATTAATGGTGAGTTGAGAATTGATCAAACCAAATTGTATACCATAATAGAACAATTATGATAGAATCTATGCTTAAGCTCGGACAAATATTACCATGCGAAAAATGAAAAATAAATCCGTATATAATAATAAATAAAAAATGGTAATATTCTACAAAAAGCTACAATATGTAGATAATAAGTCTTAATAGGCTATCGTACATTGGATATTTTCAAAATGATCTTTTACCTTTGCATGGAATAAGTTCAACTATCCTAAAATAAACTCAATAGAAGTATAAAAGAAGAACAAGAACACTCATTTTATTTCAAATTCATAATGGAAAAAATTAATGAATCGCGTATTGAATCCTTAATAGTTTTCCACTATCGTATTGCAATTTGAAATATTGGTTAAATGTCGTTATCTGTTTTACTTCTCAAGTATGTTGATGAGAAATGTTTATTTTCCAGGTATCTGGTCCAGAATACTCGGCTAGAGCAGCAAAAATTTTCAGAACTTGTTTTGAAGTTGCTGCTGAAAAAGTATTGGAGAATGAATTGAAACTCAACGAGTTAGACAGTGTGGGAGATGGTGACACTGGAACTACTTTGAGACGTTTTGCGGAAGGTAATTAAAATTGAACTCCTGTAGCCTATAATCCAGTAAAATATCAGTTGTGAAAAATGTTTGATTAATTTTTTTAAGATTTAATCGTAAATACGCACTTTCTTATTTCATAAATACTCTTATCAGGCTATTATACAGTATTATGTTTCCAGGTATTCTAAGCGACATAGACAATCTACCGTTCACGGTTCCAAGAGCATGCTTGCTGCAAGCCGCGCGTTTGGCATCAGAAAGCATGGGAGGAACCAGTGGTGGCCTCTACAGCATCATGCTGAGAGGAGCGGCAAGAGAGGCCCCTGATTGGCCCAAAGCATTGGAGACTGGCATCAACTCTCTCATGCAGTACTCTCCTGCTAGGCGCGGTGACAGAACTTATGTGAGTTATGACACAGTTCTCAGTCAAATGTAAATACAAAACTGAACTTCTGGGAGAAACAGTTAACCATAGCTACTCAACTCGCCACAGATCCAATTACAGCTTTGAGATACCTCAGCTGACTCACGGCTCTGAATTGACAAATCCTTCATACCTGGCCCATATCTTGTACAGAAATGTGCCAGGGGTGATTAGGGAAGCAGAGGCATTTAGTTTGGTAGTGTTTAGGAAGAGGGTGGACAGGTGGCTGTACCAGATTGGTTGGGAAGCTTCAGAAGAACTACTCCAATATAGTTATGCTTGGTGACCAACACGACTTCAAGGTTTCCAGACAATTGATTGGTATTTATTTTATCATTGATATAACCGATTTGACTGTTTTGCCTTTCTGATTTATGCTTTTTTTCATTCTCAGAATCCCTGCCACTGCGGTCTTCAAAAAATATTGTTTTTTTCTTCTTTATTTATTCTTTTAATCAATCAAGGTATTAAGTATACTTATTCCTACATACATATTCCTACATACTCATTCTTAAATATACATCAGCACAATATATTATCTATTTTATAATCAGAATATTAATGATACATCCATAATATAAGTGTATTCTCTATTATTTACTTCTATGAGCAGATTAAGCTTATTATGTATAAATTGGAACTCTCCCCCTACACACAGATGGATAGTCTAGTAGGGGGATTCCAAAATATGTTGTATATTGTATTTCTTATTCGTGTATTATGTTTTTTGGAAATAAACTGAATTGAATTGAATATTGATATCATACAGAAAAGATAGCATACGAAAAAGATATAATATAAAATAGATTAATAAATAAAATGAATGAATGAATAAATAAATGGATAATAGATAAATATAGCATATATAAGAAGATATCCCATGGTGAATGTCGTTTATGTTCCCAATTTCAAGCCGATTTCTTGTTAAATCAAGCCGATTACCGTCGACTACTGTCTATTGTTACTGTTTTGTAGGGGTGAGAATGTAATAACGGCACAGTATGAGAGACTACCAGCGTCGCATAGCTTCACAAAAAAGAACTACTAGGACTATCGGCTTGAGTTAACAGTGAAATTTGAAGCATAAACGCCCAATACCATTGGATATCTTCTTATGCTATCTCTTCTCTATGGTTGAACATGGGGAAACAAAGGAATTCTTTATTAAAACGGCCAAATAGCTGTTTTTTCAGCTATTGTAGAAATCTCTTCAGTTGTAATATATTTTCTATATATGGTGATATTTATTTTAGATGGAAACAAAATGATGCCATCACAAGTTGGCACTGAAGATAGGACACCATAAAGGTGTTGAGTTTATGTTTTTCTTCAAATAAATTCGTGATATTTTACTATCTGTCTTTGTATTTTCATAATGTGAGTTAGTTTTTCAAACCATTTGAATTATTTTTGTTACTTGATTAACTGAAGACTCTAATACGAGTGATGCGCTGATTCCAAATATATATATATATATATATATATATATATATATATATATATATATATATATATATATATATATATATATATATATATATATATATATATATATATATATATATATATATATATATATATATATATATATATATATATATATATATATATATATATATATATATATATATATATATATATATATATATATATATATATATATATATATATATATATATATATATATATATATATATATATATATATATATATATATATATATATATATATATATATATATATATATATATATATATATATATATATATATATATATATATATATATATATATATATATATATATATATATATATATATATATATATATATATATATATATATATATATATATATATATATATATATATATATATATATATATATATATATATATATATATATATATATATATATATATATATATATATATATATATATATATATATATATATATATATATATATATATATATATATATATATATATATATATATATATATATATATATATATATATATATATATATATATATATATATATATATATATATATATATATATATATATATATATATATATATATATATATATATATATATATATATATATATATATATATATATATATATATATATATATATATATATATATATATATATATATATATATATATATATATATATATATATATATATATATATATATATATATATATATATATATATATATATATATATATATATATATATATATATATATATATATATATATATATATATATATATATATATATATATATATATATATATATATATATATATATATATATATATATATATATATATATATATATATATATATATATATATATATATATATATATATATATATATATATATATATATATATATATATATATATATATATATATATATATATATATATATATATATATATATATATATATATATATATATATATATATATATATATATATATATATATATATATATATATATATATATATATATATATATATATATATATATATATATATATATATATATATATATATATATATATATATATATATATATATATATATATATATATATATATATATATATATATATATATATATATATATATATATATATATATATATATATATATATATATATATATATATATATATATATATATATATATATATATATATATATATATATATATATATATATATATATATATATATATATATATATATATATATATATATATATATATATATATATATATATATATATATATATATATATATATATATATATATATATATATATATATATATATATATATATATATATATATATATATATATATATATATATATATATATATATATATATATATATATATATATATATATATATATATATATATATATATATATATATATATATATATATATATATATATATATATATATATATATATATATATATATATATATATATATATATATATATATATATATATATATATATATATATATATATATATATATATATATATATATATATATATATATATATATATATATATATATATATATATATATATATATATATATATATATATATATATATATATATATATATATATATATATATATATATATATATATATATATATATATATATATATATATATATATATATATATATATATATATATATATATATATATATATATATATATATATATATATATATATATATATATATATATATATATATATATATATATATATATATATATATATATATATATATATATATATATATATAAAATTCGGCAGAGTACATACGTAGCCTATAATATCATATATGAGATAATGTGCACCATTTATATTTTTCTGCTGTCCGAGAATAATTTTGTAGACTTTAGTTACAAGTTCAATAAGATTAACTTTTAATTTTAGAACAGTCTGAAAGCATGGAGGTGATTGCAGCATTGTTGGCGCCTTCAGGCACAAGCATAGACAACCCGCAATACAGGAAATCATACGGCAGTGTGTACCTCTTATGACTCATCTACTGCTCTAGTATAAATAATTTAGACAGTTTGAGATACGCAAATGTTAAAGAGCAGGAATTTCAAAGGATAACTGTTTTTTTTTTAGCAAGAATCCTTATTAGTTTAGCATTATCTTTGAATAGCATTGTAATAATTTAAGATTCGATTAGTTAGGTATATAATAACTACATTAAAAATTGAGAAGTTTGCCAGCTTTATAATTTTAGTAAATGAAGAGCAAGGATGTGAAAGCTAGAAAAAACTCAAATACATGATAGGTTCAAGTACAGCCTGCCATCAGCAACCTCCTGCTTTCAAATTTGAGAATCAAAATCATATTGGATTGAGAAATGTTAATGAACTGGTTATATTATTGACAGAGTTGGTCGAGCGTCCTATGCAAGCGAATCTCATCTGACAGACATAGATGCTGGAGCATTTGGAGCCCTATGTTGGATCGAAGGTGTTTTTCACGAGCTCATGAAACATGATTTATAGTCAATTAAAAAAAAGTTACTTGTCCTTGATTGTGTCAGTGTCTTTTTAATAAAGATTTTAATAAATTATTATTCATTACTTTTTGTTCAACCATGATCAACTATCCTCAATCAGCTAATCCCAACTTCTCAGCATTGTGCTGATCCTGAATCAAAACATTGATATCCAAGATGAGATGATAGGTACAATTTCTATTTAAAATAGTGTTTAATCCTGAAATCTTTGGATACATTTTCCGGGATACCAGGCAGAAATCGAATGATACGAATATAGTAATTTGTAAAATAATTATTTATTTTCACAAGTTTGTTCATTAAAAAAATTATAAGCTTCTGTTTTGAAACGAGAAAAATATATTCATTGCGAAAAAAATTATTGACTTATTAGCACACTGATAATAGACATTCATAATAATTTGATTGAAAACTCAACAACTGAACACTGATCGAATCGTTGAAGTTCAATTGACAAAATTTCTTTTTTAATGAATTAATAGGATACTAGCAATTTTTAAAATATTTAAAATATCTGATAAAAGATCGAAATATGTATAGAAATATTAAACTCTAGCATTAAATATTGAGACATTAAAAATTGATCTTTTTCAACTTTGAACAGGTAATTGAATTGAATTAATGGAATAATTACAGTAAAAGACACAGCAAATAATTTAATAACTGACAAAGAAAAGGAAAAATTAACAAAAGAGAAATAGTATCTCGCTCCTATGAGAATAAATAAATCATTACGGTTCAACAATATAAAATGTTGATAACTAGTAGTCACTCACTCATTCACTCACAATGGACTTTCAATGTTTACTTTCATACAGTAACAAAACACACCATCAATCAATTTACATTTTATGCACAAACTTATTCATCTCTACAGAATTATAAGTCGTTTTGGAAAGTTTCAAATCTAACACAACAATGTATGTTTTCTGTGAAATTAATTCTTATCATTAACTATTTGAGATTGCAGATTTTTAAATGAAGATTCAATCCAGTAATGATAATTGACTGACTAATGAAAGCTTAAAGACAAATAAATATATATGTTTCAAGCCTTATAAGTAATAGGCCTACAGAAGTATCAGTATATCATAAACCTAAATCTTGTAAAGAGAATGTCAAATCATTAATAGTTTGAAAGGATTCAGATGACAGCATCTTAATTGGAAAATAAATTTAGTTCATTATTTAGAATAATAACCAACAGCAGTCAAGTTTATACTTAAACTGTGCTATCAGCTATTTCGCAATAACAAGGAATTTAATCTTTTTTTATGGTATTTATATGCTATTTTTCTATTTCAACACTACTACAAAACTTTCAATATTATCATAACGAATACTATTATGGATCATTTGTGGTACAATAATAGAAGTGCACTTCTATGGTTGTGTCCAAGATGTATGGATTTAAAAAAAAATCAAGACAGAAATCAAAAACATTTTAAAATCTACCCATCAATCAATACTGGAATAACTTATTTAAGTAAGAACTAAAGACTGGAAGTGAATCACATGACTTACAGTATTATAGCACAGTCTTCACTTTAGCCGTTACCTTACATCTAAGCAACAGTCTTCAACAGGTCACCTTTTTGAGGTTTACTCAGTCAACTTTCAACTTAATTGTTCACTTTTTGAGGGAGCACTCAGCACTCAGTACTCAGTCAGATATTCAACTGAATAATTCACCACCTTTTTAGGCACTCAACTAGATAATTCCCAACTTTTCAGGGGCACTCAGTCAAACATTTGACTCAATGCACATCTATGGGGAGCACTCAATCAACTCAATAATTCACTTTCTTTGGATGTTGCACTCACTCAGCACAAAACGTCACTATTTCATACATTCAACTCAATAATTCACCTTTTTAGGTGCAGTCACTCAACACATTAACTCACTTCAACATACATTCAACTCAAGTATTCACCTGTTCTAGGTGCACTCACTCAACAAAAAAATTAACATTTTGAGGTACCTGAACTTAGTCAAGCACACAAATATTCACCTCTTGGGTACTTACAGTTAGTCAAGGACACAACAAAAATATTCACCTTTTGAGGTACCTGAACTTAAAGTCCGAGAGATATTACTTTTTACTGGGATCTCTCTCTCTCTCTCTCTCGAAGACAGAGAGGCCCGATGCTCTTTCTTTCACTAATCACTCTCACTACCTACAGTAACAGCATTCACCCTACTTTTGTGTCAGCATCCAATTGTGCGCATCATGCCTACTCCTCCTCGTCGGTTAAAAGTAATATCTCTGGAACTTTAGTCACGCACTCACCCTTTGAGGTTCACCCGGTCAACAAACACAGTTTTGGATTTGAGCTTACTGAGCATAGCATCAGTCACTCTTCTCGAGGGCCTTGAGTCGCTGGAGCAGCGGCGGGTGCGAGTGGTGCCACGTGGAGTAGAGCCAGTCGTAGACGGGGAAGCCCAGGTTGTCCTGGTTCAGCTTGATGAGCGCACGTCGCAAGTAGACCGCCTTGCCCATGCCCATTGCGAATGCGTCCGCCTGGAATTCGAAGCGCCGGCTCAGGCTTGTCGTGAAGAAGTTCAGTAGCTGCAAAAAGCAAAAGTTTATATTAATCATATTCAGATGAATCCTCAAATTTTCAACAATCTTATTGATATTTATCCTAAATTTTTCATAGCAAGAGCTTTCGAAATATTATTCATTTTATATATTCAATATCGGGGTACCGAGCTTTGCTGGTTATTTATTCATAAAGTATTGATAAACCGAACACAATTTTTTTAAATGATTGGGGAAGGACTAACAGGCACAGCCCAAAACTGTTTCTTCCCCGAATTTTGATTTATACACTATAAATAGTCCAGAAAGTAGTTTATGTTCCATACACTTGAATTCAGGTTAAATATTCAGTCCAAACATTTAAAAACAAAAAAGTTCTAATTTAGATTATTTACAAACCAAATTGAATAACAAAATAACACTCACTAATCACTTAGAATTGTCAAATAATGAATAACTTTGAAAATTATGATATACTCTAGTTTAGAGTGATTATCATGTCATGTCAACAAATCAGATTATTTTGATGAAGTCGATTAAAATTTCTAGCTAATATTTTTCGCTGATTGATTACACAGCTGGAAATAATTCAGTCTCTCTCCCACACACGCATCTTCTGTTTCGACAGACGACTAACATATCATCTGTTTTTCCAAGGATGAATAATTGTTATCCTTTTCATGTCCTTCAGCGAGTTTTCCCAGGGATGAGACCTAGTGCAATCGAATTTTTATATCATAAAACTACTATGATCCAAAATTTCGTGAAAATCGTTAGAGCCGTTTTCGAGATAATATAATATAATAGGATATCCATACAACAAGTACACCATCAAAATGATAGGAAGAGGAGAAATAAGGTACCTTATGTTATTCCACTCCCCAATTCAGATAAGGTTACACTTAGTCCGAAATAGGTCTTGTAGTTCGTTCTTCACTTCACATTATATTGTTCAGCATTGTCCAATATTGATTGAGGACTAGTACAAAAGTGGATTAAAAAAAAACATACATCAACTAAACAGACTCAAGAGACACATTAAAACACTCGACAGTCACACTCGCAGAAGTCGCCTACAATCCCTACGGAAGCGACTGTAACCGAATGACAGGTCAAGATGATCCGAGAAGCAATTGAAATGAATGATCTATAAATGGGAGAGTTCTGATGATTTAAAGTGTTGCAATAAGGTATAAATAATCTAAAACTGGAACGGCGAGGCACTGCAGAAATGTACACATTTAACTGGGAAAGCAAAAACATTGAGCTGATTCTACCATTGAATACATAAAAAACGAACAAAATCATACTAAAATCACGTCTCAATTTTAATGATTCCACACCGAATATCATTCTGAGTTGCGATGTGGGAAAGTCGAAGGGGCATGTATTGTTAAACTTTTTAAAATATAAATATCTAAGGAATCTGTTTTGAACACACTCCAAAGGATGTATCAGTGAATTCTGGTATGGGTTCCAAACCACACAACCATACTCAAGAACGCTACGAATAAGTGTATTGAAGAGATAGCACAGAGTCCGTATGCTGTTGAAATGTGAGCATGGTCTGATGATGAAACCAAGCTGCTGATATGCCTTATTCACAATCCTTTCAACATGCAGAGAGAAATTGAGCTTGTGATCGAAAACAACTCCCAAGTCTTTGAAATTTTCTACTTCTTTAATAATTATGCCATTAATATGATACGGAGAGTTGTTCAATGTAATGTTCCTCTGACGGGTAATCCTCATGACACTGCATTTTCCCACATTCACTTACAATCCATTATCCACGCACCACCCACACAGACCATCTACATCACTCTGGAAGAGCTCACAATCAACAATATCACTTATTCTTCTAAAAAGCTTCACATCATCGGCTTATAATAGAACATTAGAGTGATTTATGGCATTAGGCAAATCATTAATGAATAACAGAAAAAGCAATGGTCCCAAGTTCGATCCCTGAGGAACCCCAGAAGTATTCACAAAACAGTGTGACCGGTAATTCAGCATCTGTACATACTGCCTTCTCCCAACAAGGTAAGTCTCGAAAAAGGAGAGTAGGGACATGCTAAAACCAAATAGGGATAGTTTCTTCAACAATATGGAATGATTCACGGAGTCGAATAATATAATAATTATTATTAAATGAAAATCCAAATTAAATGCTGTAAATCACCCCGAAGACTTCTGCTACTGCAAATATTAGCAACAGGGTTAACAGCTTCATGGAAATCCGATGAGAGCTTCAATCCAAACATTATTTTCTAGCCTGGGAATTGAACCCGGTATCTCCTAATTGCTAGTCAGGTATACTCACCCTTACATCAAACTGACTATC
Organism: Nilaparvata lugens; assembly: GCF_014356525.2. NCBI lineage: Eukaryota > Metazoa > Arthropoda > Insecta > Hemiptera > Delphacidae > Nilaparvata > Nilaparvata lugens. The sequence continues at coordinate 18,072,685 of NC_052510.1, forward strand.
TCTGGATAGCAGCGCACAATTTAAATATATGTATCAAACATCATTAGCTATTCAGTAATATTTCAAGATTAATTATATAAAATTGAATTACTAGTAAGGTAGTACCCGTTAGTTTTATTTTTATATAAACACGAATATTTTCGTGCACTTATACATTTTTTGATACTTGAAAATTACATAAGTGCTTGAAACTAGTCGTGTTTATATAAAAATAAAACAGAAGGATACTAAAAATGTTCTATTATTAAATTCAAGTAGCCCTATTGGGATACTTTATTAGAATATTTCAAGTGTTTGTTTTGGAGCTTTCATTAAACATGCAATATTCAATTTTTGTTTTTTGAGTCAAAATCGTTTTTGTGGAAAAGTGTTCGATATAACCGTGTTTCCGACAATTTATGAAACTAGATTCATGAGATGTAGATAAATGTGATGCAGTTTATTTAGTAGACCAAGTTGGACAAAAAAGATATTCTTGTCATCGATTAAGAGACATTTTATTATTTTCAGATATTCTTGTAATCAAGTGATTTAGTTTTGTGTCTGATACTCATTTTAATCTGGATTAATCAGAATTTTAGTTTGTGGTTAATAATTGAACAATAAACGAGTAAAGTTATTATCTTACCGCATGATAAGGAGAAAATATGAACTGAAGTACAACAGTGAGTCCTATGAGCACGGGTTGTTCGTCATAGAAGCCAAACGCATTATACAGAACTTGATATTTGAAGAGGAAGCCAAATGCAACAAACAACAGGAACATGTTCACCTGCAAAAAATACAAAGTTTAAATTCAAGTTTACATTTTTTACTGTATTATTAATGAACATAAGATACATTATTTTTGAAAGAATCCCAATTTCCGAAGGGAACGTGGATTCAAATAAATCCATCCAAATTCCTATCCGCCACACTAATTCATTCATTCATCCAATTCATCCAATAGCAATCATCACAAGTCTAGTAGAATAGGTTGTAATGGTTATGATATTGAAATAAATTGTTGATTGGTTTCATTTTAAAAAGAATAGAATTAGGAATTTAAAAATGATGAGACTTTAGTAATCTTGTAGTTGAATTTTCTTTGTGAATTTTTATCGTGAGAAATTTATTTTAGTGTTGAAAAATAATTTTCTCACATTAAGATTTTGCTGACTTGCGTCCGAGAAGTCTTAAATTTTATGCAGGGTTGAAGTATTCTCACGGAACTGAGCGATGGAAAATACACGAGTATTTGAGAGTATTTCAAACTTGCATTTTCCTTTCCAAGGGCCACGGAATTGTGCTCTGTCTCCACGTGGACCATCGTCTCGTTGGTGAAAGGGGAACATAATTTGTGTGGAAAAGATCAGTCTCAATCAAGCCGCGAATTTAAACAGATTGAAAGCCAGGCCTCGAGGGCCCTGAATTAACGTGTTTGTTGTCTAAATTTGTTAAAATGCATTAGTTTTCATCGCGGGATAAATTGAAGTATTTCAATTATTTGTAGTGAATGTGTAATTTTTATTGAAAATATTAGTGAGAACATCCTAGTGTAGTGAAAATTCTAATATAGTGATAAATATATAATTTGAACGATCGTGAGTGCCATTATATTTTCTAGCTCATGCTAAAACCCCTTGAATGGCCGAGTCCATATTTTTATAAAGTTATAATAGTAAAATTACCTTAGTGAACAGTTACCTTTGAGTTCCAGACGAAAAGTTAGCAAAGTTTTAAAGATAGTTTTCTCGGCTTATAGAATATGCAATAGAATGTTTTCGATTATTTGTTGTTGAAATTCTAGTAGTTTAAATTATTAAGTAAATTTCGAAATTGAATAGAATGCAAATGTTGTTGTCCCATGACTCAACCATTAAGTATTTACATCTCTCTTCTATCCCCATCTGGGGGCGGTTACAAGGTAATAAATCATAATGCAGAGTAGGTAAGAAATCGATAGTTTTGAGTGAAAAGAAAACAGTAATTAGTAAGGAATGAAAATAAACTATTTCTGAATATTGATAATTCACAACTAATCAGATACAAAACAAAATCTATACTCATTATTTCATTTGAAATTCCTATTAATTCTAATTCAATTTGTAATTCCTATTTTGGATTGTAATTTTTGATCAAATACATAAGTAATGATACTAATACTGGATGGATTTATCCTATCCTATCAAATACACGCATGTATTTTTTTTCTAACACTAGTCATAGCTCATCTTTCACATAAATCATACAATCAATCATACATTCTTATGCCCGGTCTACACGACAACGATATCTGCGCAAACCTGGTTTAGTCATTATTATCATACATTCCTCAGTCATAACTCATCCTTTACATATCATACAATTAATGAAGATGCTATCAATACAGTTTACCTGCATGATTATGATATTCTTGATCATGTGGTTGAGCTTCCAGTGGCCCAACTCGTGACCCAACACAGCCAGAACCTCTTCATTGTCGCAGCCCTTCTTGTCCTCTTCCTTCGTCTCCTTGTCCTTTGATTTATCATTGGTTGGTGTGTAATCTTTCAGCAAAGTGTCGAACAGCACAATCCGCTTGTTCTTGAAGAAACCGTAGAAGTAAGCATTGCTGTGTATCGATCTCTTTGAACCTGAAAAATGGAAAGAAGGAAGGATAAAGAAAAAGTTGAACTTTATAAATTTATTAACAAGAATGAAGTAATCGAAAGTAAATAATCAACTAGATATGGTTCACTTATTTTACTTCTTATTCATGAACATGAGGAGGTAAATTTCTTGTATCTTTCTATGATGTAATTCACAGATAGAGAAAATGAACATATCTACAAGAGGTACATTTATCTCTTTCAATTATATAAGTATAACAAGTTGACCGACATCTTCCAATAATTCTGCTAGTAACCAAAGTTGAATGATAAAATTAGAATTTATATAGTTTTAATTGGATTTTTTGATTAAATTATTCATATTAGAGTTTCCAATTCAAGATAGACTAAATAAATAGAACTGAAACTTCTGATAGATACTGCAAATATTGACCGAAGAACTAAATAACTGAAGAATATTCGTCGAGTGAAATTGTCCCAAAAACTTGTGGGTTGTTGTGAGAGGATTCTGCTTCTTCAAAAAAAGGTGATTCGCATCATTACATTCTCACCATACCTGGAACATTGCCGGCCATTGTTCAAAGAACTGCGGATCCTCACAGTCTTCAGTCAGTACCTGCTTACCTTGTTAGTGTTTCTAAAATAACAGCTACATAAATTTCAAGTGAGAGGCCAGGTTCATGAGTATTTTACTAGAAGACGTGATGGTATAGACCTGCCACAATTGCGATTGGCCAGATCACACACCAGTTTCCCAATTCGCACCCTCAAAATATTCAACAGGCTCCCATTGTGTGTTCGTGAATTGGAAGATAAACAATTTAAAAATGTGCTTCGAGATAACCTTCTCAAACGTCCACTCTATTCCTTGGGTGAAGAGAAGATCACTCGTTTTATTTTTCTCTTTGACATGCCATCTCGATAGTTTTGTATAATAATAATAATAATAATAATAATAATAATAATAATAATAATAATAATAATAATAATAATAATAATAATAATAATAATAATAATAATAATAATAATAATAATAATAATAATAATAATAATAATAATAATAATAATAATAATAATAATAATAATAATAATAATTTTATTAATGGAGACAACAGGATAAACCCATTTTGCCTCCTTCACACAATACAATATTTTCAACACATTATACAATTTGGAATACAAGAAGATAAAAAATGAAGAAATATACAATTAATATGAAAGAATACAAATAATCATTGAAGTAATTGTAAACAATAATAATTGATTATAAGAATAATTATTAAACAAAATAGAATCAAGTAATAATAAAAAGAGAAAAAAAGAAGAAGAAAGAATGAAGAGAGAAAGGATGTCTGTGTAAAACCAAGAATGAATAATCAAATTAATAATAATAGAAATTTTATAAAATCAATCACAAAAAGACAGATCACATGCTACCCAACCAAGTTATATGAGATCTTACGGAATTTGGAGGGGGAGAACCAGAAGACGTCTAAGTGCTCCGAACAATGATTAAAGATTCTCTGAGCTCTATTTAGAGGAGAGTTATAATGACTTACGGTTCTAGAGCGCGCTATATGAAATGAAAAACCAGAACGGCGAGCAATGGTATTTACATATATATTAATTTTTGATAGCAAATGGGATGAATCAATTTTATTATTTAGTAAATTATAAAGGAAAATAAGTGATTTGACATCGCGTCTTACTTTCAAAGTAGTAAAATCGAACTCATTTCTAAGTGAATTGGAAGGATAATCAAAAGGACAAAAGATATTATGTTTTCTGTAATAAATGCATCTCAAAAATTTATTCTGTAAACGTTCCAGTAGGTAAATCTGTTCATTATAATATGGATTCCAAATTTCACATGCATATTCTAACAGGCTTCTCACAATTGACTTATATAGAAGTATCAAAGGCTCTACATCACTGAAGGGCGAGCAAGTCCTCAAGATGAATCCCATCTGCTGATTGGCTCTATTAACTGTGTACTCAACATGTGAGTTGAAAGAGAGGTCATAGCTAAATACCACCCCCAGGTCCTTGAACAATTCCACCCTTTCCAAAGGGATACCACTTATAGAATATATATTATTATGAGGAGCGGATTGCCGGGTGAGACTCATGAATTTGCATTTATCTACATTAATTTTTAACCCATTTGAATCACACCATCTGGACATATGATCAATATCTCTCTGCAAATTGTAGTAATCATTTAGATCCTTAATTTCTTTAAACAACTTTACATCATCTGCATACATGAGACAGGAAGAGCTGTTGATAACAGATGGAAGGTCATTAATGAATAAAATAAAGAGGAGTGGTCCCAGATTAGAGCCTTGAGGTACGCCTGATGGGCACTGAAAATATTTTGAATTGAAATGATGAATTTTTACATATTGAATCCTCGCCTCAAGATAACTCTGAATAAGATGAACTAAATTTTTACTGAATCCCAGTACTTCGAGTTTTCTAATCAGAAGTCTGTGATTTATGGTATCAAATGCCTTAGATAAGTCTGTGTAGATAACATCAGTACGCCCCCCACGATCCAAAGTCTGTGACACTTCATTACTGAATATCATGAGATTGGATACAGTGGAGCGACCAGGCAAAAATCCATGCTGTTCTGATGATATAATCTTCTTACTCTGTTCATAAATTATGGAATGAAGAATTTTTTCAAAAACTTTCGAAAAGCAATTTAAGATTGATATAGGTCTGTAATTTTTTATATTATTTCTATTTCCACTTTTAAAAACAGGAGTAACCCTCGCAATTTTCCATTTCGATGGAAATTTACCCGACCTAAGAGCTAAATTGAAAATGTATTCTAATGGCTTCAGCAGCACTGCAGCACAGCCTTTTACAATATAAGTGGGGATTGCATCAGGACCCTCAGAGCAGCCCGACCTCAGCCCATTGATGGCAGATAGGATATCATCACAAGAAACCATGCCAACGCTCCCATCTAGAAATGAGCACCCAGACATCTCCGGAAACTCCATCCGTGCATCAGGCGCGTCAGCCCCATAAACAGATTGAAAATACCTGGAAAACCCATCTACAATATCAGCCCCACAGTAGGACTCACCGTCTAGTGTCATGGTCGACTCTACAAAAGAAGTTTTCCTTTTCGAATTAACATATTTCCAGAAGTTTTTTACGTCATATCGCAAGCTATTCTGAATTCTATTGAGGTACGCCTGATGAGACAATGCAATTCTATTTTTTAGAGATGCTCTTAATGATTTAAATAGATCATCGTGATAAGGTGAAGTTCTTCTCTTTCTTGAGCATTTATTTTTAATTTTCAAATCAGATATAATATCAGACGTAAACCAAGGAGGATACTTATTGTTTGGAAATTTCATTTTCCTCCTTGGAATAAATTTTTCAAAATTATGGTCGAGTACTTCATAAAACCTATTAACTGCAGAGTCAACATCATCACAACTCAAAACGGAGTCCCAACTGCAGTCACGGAGACCACAATAGAGGCCAAGAAAGTCCCCCTTGCAAAAGTCATAACTAAACTCGGGTGATCGGTTAGAGTCGAGCTCTGACGTCATCACTGAGTATGAGGCTTCCACACACAACGCAGGATGGTGACCATCTTCAGGGAGAAGTGGATCATCGCTTTTCATAACTTTAACTGGGAAATTACTCAACACAATATCCAAAGTTCTATCAAGCTCATTTTGCACAGAATTATAAGATATTAAATCATAAAATGACATGAAGCTATTAAGGATTTTTGCTTTAGTTGATCCAGAAAACAGATTATAAGTATTAGAGATAATTTCAGGCAAATTAAAATCTCCAATTATCATTAAATTACTACTAAGTAATCCATTAAGAGATTCAATATAGTCACAGTAAGTAAGAAAAGTATTTGATGTTGTAGATGGTGGCAAATAAACAGCTGATATATGATAAAACGTTGAGTTCAATTTCAGTTTAATTCCTACTGAATCAAAACAATTTCCATTATTCTCGCAAAGCTCACTACAAAGCTCAGACTGCAATGATTTTCTCACTGCGATTAGCACTCCACCTCCCCTCTGACGACCATCACCCCCTCCCCTATCACTCCGATAGACAGTGTAGCGATCATCAAAAATTTCACAACTGAGTATGCCGCTATGCAGCCAGGTCTCAGTCAAAACTATCAAATCATAATTAGCAATCAAAAGAGATTCATAAAGATTTAAGGTCTTAGTACGAAGTCCCCTGACATTCTGGTAGTACACAGACAAACAAGAAATGCATGACATAGGATGAATAAAAATAAATAAATAAATAAATGGGTATTGATACCCCAGAAAAAGACTAAGATAAAAATGAAAGATAAATATATTATAAGTATGATATTATTACAGCCATCCTCAGCCGCAAAAATTATATTAGAAAATAAAACGGACATTTGAAAAACTCTTTGATCGTTCGTGGATGTAAGTTAAATTTAACTTGATAAACATGATTCTATCCATTCACAGAAAACGAAAGATTTACTTCCAATCCAACCGGCAGCTTATCTGCTGATAAGAATATCGGAATACGGTACAGTTCTATAACAATTTATTTTGTACAACTCATAAGATAGAAGGAATATCAAACAGAAAAGTATTTGAGAGTTGATTATTCAGAAAGTGAAATATACTCATATAAGGATAGTATATAAAATCTCATTTAGCAAAAATATGTTTTCTATACATCCTTATTCGTATTGAAAAAAAAAAGTGTAATAATCCACATAACAATGTAGATAGATTTGACTCGAGAGAGAAAAAACACAACTCATTAATCACATCCCTATAAATAAAATCTGGCACAGTACAAAATGATCAAAGCTGATTATGTAGAAAAAAAAACAGAAATATTGATAAAACTATAAAAAGTAATTTTAAAAAATAAATAATGAAATTTAATCAAATAAAAAGCGAAGGAAAAGAATTAAGAATCTACACATTTCCGATAACACATCCGGTGAATTATAAAGTTCATTATGATACCTCATTCAGCAAGAATATGTTTTCTATGCATCCTTTATTGTATTGAGAAAAAAAAGAGTACTGATAGAGATAATAATATAACAATATAATGAGATTCCACTTGAGTGAGAAAACATTTAACCCAACTCATTAATCACATCCCTTTTATATAAAATATGAAACAAAACAAATCATAGCTCAATACAATAAATACATAGCTCAATGTGAAAAAAAACAAACCTAGATATAGCTATAAAAAGTAATTCCGAATAAAAAATGAATAATGAAATTCCGTGAGAAAAATTAAGATTCCAAACATTCTCGACAGCACATCCAACATATCATAAAGTTCACTATAATAAACAATAACTGAGCACTTCATAAAAATAATCTAAAATCAGATCACTCTAAAATGAGTAAGATTGAATAATAAAAGTAACCTCACACTGTATTTTAAGCTTTAACAGTAAATAAACAATTGAAATAAAAGTAACCGTCACTAATGAAATGGTTTGAGAAAGAGAGAGAAGAGCAAAAAATAACAAACATTTATCAGTATGAAGTAAGAAATTAAGTGAACAAAAATTTTGCGAGAAACAACCACAGTAAGAGTAATCTAGCATTGAGCAGTGATAGGTACAGCTTTGAGGTCCTCCTCCGAATTAATAGAAAAAATAGGTCCATCAGGTACTACTCTGATTTTTATTGAACCGGATTTATCCACCCAAACATACTTGTATTGAAATTGTCTCTGGAGATTCCTAGCTTCAGCAAAGAGCTTTCTACGTTGAGCAGTTAATGATAGATTTATATAAATTTGTCGTTGCTCACCTTGCAGTCCAATATGTCTTGTAGAAAGACCCTTTACCACTTTCCGACCCTGTAATATTGCATGCGTGTCAGTACGCCTCACAAATTTGGCAATGATGGGTGGCGTCGCTTTGCGTGGTCCCCTCACTGGCAGCCGGTGACAGGCGTCGATCGCATCAGCTGTAACATGCATGCCGACGGCCTCACATGTTTTCACCACCAGACCGATTATATCTTCGTCAGGAGCCGAAGGAATACCGTGAAGCTCAACAGTATTACGACGTCCATACTGCTCTAAATCGTCCAGCTTCATTGTCACAACACTCAACTTCTTCCTGAGTGTCCCATTTTCAGCCTGCAATGATTCAATGATTTTTTGCTGATTCTTTATCAACTCCTCCTGCTTGGCCAACATCGCTGAGCTGGAATCGAGTTTTCCATGACAAGAATTGAGTGATTCTTGAAGTTTATTCTGACCTGCCAGAATCTCCTCTTTGAATTTATTCAAAACACTATCTAACGAATCCGCAGGATTATTAGTAGTAGTCCCAGAGGAAACCGAATTTAAATTTTTCACAGGTGTTAGGTCTACGCTAGAGCAACGCTGTTTACGAAAATTTGCTAAACACTTTCTGCACCTCCACGAACTGTTTGTCAGCATATCAATCTCTACAGCACTCAAATCTTTGTCCACTTCTCCACGAATACATTTACTATGGAAGAGAGACTTACATTCAACACATGCAAGCTTGTCCCTATCGGATCTTTCGACCAGCAAGTTACAAACCGCACAAGCACTCATTTTCACGGTATTGTAACTTAAAATGTAATATAAAAAAGCACAGGCTTGTTTCTAAATAATTGGACATTGGAGATTTGCTTGGATTGTACAGAAATACTTGAATATTATCTTAGATACTTCATAAGCTTTAGTCTCAATGTGGCTGGAATTTTCAATACAATTATTGTCAATTGCCAATCTTTTTTACGAAAAGTGAAAATTCATTATTTTTATATAAAATATTGGAATCACTGAGTTAGTTGAAAACTATTCATGGAGGATTATTGTAGTCCTCATGAGGTGTGGCATTTATTGAAAAATACATCTTCACAATAAAACTTGAATGTGCGTGTTTGTAATTAAATCTCGAGATGCGTACAGACTTATGTGCCACGAACACGCACAGTTCACTTTTCACCAGCTGATGATATGCTTACTCGTAGTTCTGTGATAAACAGTAAACCTCACGCAGTTATAAACCACAGTCTTCTCTGTCCATACCATACAGTCCATCAGAGTAAATTCTGTTCTGCCGTGTCGGCGAGATATCTGTATGGATACGACTAAAGCCTAGTTTATACGATGACAATTGGCGAGACAATTGTCATAAGGCAGTTGACCGGCATGAAATTATTGTCTTCGTATAAACACTTCAGGCCAATTGTTTTGCCAACTGTCCCGAAATTCAACTGTCTCCGGGAGTAGACTGAGGACAACAGGCTGGGCCCAGCGAGCCCCCCCACCACTCGGAATCTTAATTGTCGCGCCATTCGGCGCCGTATGAACGGTGTAGGCCAGTGCGCTGTCTTGTTTTTGGCCAGTTCAGTCAAAACATTTCATTGTGTGAGACGTTTTCTAGGTTAGGTTAGACGTCTTTTAAAGTTCCAAGGAAAATGACACCTAAATGGGGGGACGATAAGAATATATTAAACATCTTGAGCTTTATGAAGATCAAAGATGTTTATGGGATCAGAGAAATGAATTGTATAAGGATAAGAATGCGCGACAAACTGCACTCGAGGCAATTGCCGAAGCCATGAACGTTCATGGCTTCGGTGCAGCTGAAGTGAAAGCTGAAATAAAATCGTTTCGCGGTACATTTAATATTTAAATGACCAAACTCAAAAAAATTCCTTGCATAGCTGGTTTAACATTCGTTTTAAGTCGTCACGGGACACAACAGACGGCGAGCATTCGGCCATGTTTTCAACTGTCGTGGCAATAGTTAGCCCCGTAAAAACATCTTTTCGCACAGCTGGACTGGCCTTGGACAATTGGTAACCACGTGATGTCAATAATTGTCCTCGGTCAATTGTCTCGCCAATTGGCATCGTATAACTGTTTGGTGTAATTGGCTTTATGACTGTTTGGGTTGGTGTATCGACAATGCTAATCATCTGTTGTGAACAACTACTATCATCAAAAGCTAACAGAGTTTAAAGTAGCGAAAGGTCGGGAGAAAATACGACAATACTTCAAGTTATCAATTGCATGCGTCATTGCATGCAATTAATAATCCACTCGACAGCTGATCTATGATGAATAATTCTATAGTCTTACTTTCACGGTACGGTAATATTGTCATCTTAAGGGGACTCCTTTTCCTTATATATTATCCTTGAAATGCAAAACTTCAAAAAACCTTGTATTTATATACGTCGACGCACAATTGAAAAAGGAACATACCTGTCAAATTTCATGAAAATCTATTGCTGCGTTTCGCCGTAAATTCGGAACATATAACCATACAAACATTTGAAGATATAAACAGAAATACATAAAGATAAATGCAAAACCGTCGCCTTGAATCTTAGACCTCACTTCGCTCGGTCAACTATATGTGTATTTTACTGTTTCTGTACAAAAACAGAAATGGTATCAGCTGGTGAAAAGTGAAATGCGCATAAGTCTGTAAGCATCAGTTTATAATAATTATTTATTGTTAGATGGAAAAGAACGAAAAATAATAATAAATTTAGTAGTCATTTATCACTAAACTTGATTTAGATTCAAACTGCTGGTAAAGTGACAAAATACGACGGTTTCATTGGAATTAGTTTTGCAAAAGTGTTTCAATGTGAATTGTTGATAAAACTGACCTTCAACGACATAAAGCTTGTAGAGGGGAAAGTGAATGCTGGCGGCCAGCTGTTCGATTCTGGTCTTGAGCTCGCCGTCGGGCAGAGGCGTGTACTTGTCGAAGAGCGGCGCGATGTAATCGGGGTAGATGGTGAGCAGGAACAGAGTGGCCAGAATTGCAAACAGCCACAGGTAGATGAAGAAGTAGTCTCCGCCCACTTTCACAATCCACACTATGCCGCAGGTCAACGGCAACACTATCAGGTGAGTCACTATGTAGCCTTTGATCTTGTCCTTGATGAAGAAGCCCATAGTCTGCAATTAAGATTTTTTAAAAAATTGAATATTAACGGTTGATTGTCTAATGACCATGTTAATGAAATGAGCCAATCACTATTGAAATTTCAAATTAAGCATATCATAGTAATTTTTTATAAAGGATGTCCCTCGAAAGTGTAGCAGCCGAAGACCATAGATCATGTGATTTGCAAGAAAAAATGTCCAGTAAAGTTTTCTTATCTTATCTTATCTTATCGATTTTAGTTTTCGAAATATAAATATTTTTCGATATTTTTGAAAAAGTCAATAACTGGAAAACTAACAAGAAATGTCATTTTTTGTTAGTTTTCTAGTTGACCATTTAAAGTTGGAAAAAGGACATTCGTTGAGACCAAAGCCAAATTTCAAACAGTTTGAACGCTCATAAAAATCAAAAACGTCTAAAGAACAAATCTCAACGATAAATCTGTATACTGTACTATTTTGGAAACTAAACCAAAGTCGATATAAGAAAACCTTACAGGACATTTTTTGATAGTATTCTAGTTATTGATAACGTTTCCAAAAATATCGATATATGTCGAAAACTAAGGTCAATATAAGAAAATTTCACTGAAAATGTTTGTTGCAAATTTCATGTAGCCTACAATCTATGGTCTGCGGCTTTTACACCTTTCGTGGCATACTCTGTAGCCTATAATGTTGATACTTTAGATGGGCATGTTACATAACTTACTATAGTTGGCTAAATGGTAGTAGGTTATAGTAGAGTTGTATTACATTATAATTTAGGTAATGAATTCGAATATAACTCTGTTCACATATTGAGTGAATCATAATTGGATAAAAATCCTCTCCAAGGCTCTTATTAAACTAGGACACCAAACTGTTGCATTTTGAATTAGGTAAAAAAAATTAATAAGTCAACTTAATTAAAAATTAACAAGTCATGCGATATACTAGCCTACCAAAAAATTACTTTCAATATTTATCAATTCACCTTAGCTTTAATTTTGTGATTCTACAGTAAAAGTCATTTTTGGCTGTAGGCTATTTCTTGTCTTTGGAAAAATAAAAGTGGAGATAATTTGATCTTATTTTGAAAATTAAGGTCCAAATTCGGGAGAGTAACTTGATACTGAAGGGTAAGTCCGTTTTTCCTGTCTCAACATCACACACTTTAATGATAACTGCTTACTGTACAAATGAGTTAATAAATGTGAATAATTTTTCAGGATTCACCAATACAGTAGGACAATTAAGATCAGAAAGTGATGGTAGTCACTCACTTGTTTGTTGAATCCATGCTTTTCTTCCAGAAAGAAAATATCGTAGATGTTGAAAGGTATCGACATGATGAAATTGAAAGTATTCATAATGAGTATGAAGGCAGCACTTTGCAGAATTTCTCCTTTCTCGAGATTCATAGAGGTCAACATAGAACCACTAAGAACCCAGAAGTAGAAGAGGCCATCCAGCATTAGGAGTCCCTGAAAAATAACGAAAAATTCTTGAATATTCTACCGACATTTGCAGGATAAAGTTCAACATTAATAAAATTAAAAGAAATAATATACAATAAGCTCAATAATAACCCAAGTTTATACAATAGGCTACTTATTTTTCTTAGTTATAACTTGATTGATACTGGAGCATTTGAGCATGATATTATCTTCTTCTTTTTTCGGTATTACAGCTCAGAGTGAGCTTTAGCCATATCAACTATCTGCCTCCACACAAAATAGGCACCTGTCTTAGCTGTTTCCAACTTCTGACCATCAACAATCACATATCCGCCTCCACTTCATCCAGCCAACGATTACTTGGCCTTCTTCCCTCCAATATCTACACTTATACATTTTTTGGGCATTCTCTGTTCAATCATTTTTTCTAGATGCCCAATCCATTGTAGCCTATGGGATTTGATAAGGCGTACAATGTCTCTAACCTGGAGAATATAGTTTATTTCGCGGTTTGACCTCTGCCTCCATTCACCTATTCCATTAATGCCTCCATAGATTCTTATTACAACCTTTCTTTCAAATATTCTGAGCTTAAATGCATCATAGTTGTGATACTCCAGGTTTCCGCCCCATATGTTACTATTGAGCATAATATAGATAACTGCAAAAGGAACTGATTCATACGTAGACCATTGATAATCTCATACTATGGGCTACCTAATATAATATTATTTCTCGGATAATCAACTTTTAAATGTTCTTATAAAATATGAAGAACCAGGTTTCAACTTACCGTTGTTGTCACTCCTCCGATCACCTCTTTCACCATTGAAAAGTTATTACGGTCCAACCCATAGACTCTGGCTTTTTCAAAAGTTTCCTTGTTTACTATTTCCTTTAGTTCACTTGGAACTTCGACTGACTTTTTGTAGATTCGTCTCTGAAAACAATAAAAAGGTTGATGAAGAATACTCAACGTTCCTAACAGGTTCCTCAGCAGTCGAAGGACTACCCTTTGGTCTGTAAGAAATGGGAATAAATAAACCTAAGTTTTTTCTTTCAACTTGAGTTGGAAGTTCTTTTATTTCTCTTTCATCTTTTTCAAGTTAAGTTACAATATAATCAAAATTCACCATTCTACCATAGAAAGAGACTGTGGACTTCATTAAACAAAACACTTTTCACGATGGAAGTGGATAAATAATAATAATAATATCGAGTGACCAATCCAGCATTCAGAATTCTGATGGAAGTGAATGATTAAAACGCAGTCAACGGTGTCGGCCTCTGACTTGTAGCAGTACAGTTGGTATACGCACCGTATCTACAATTCAGCCGAACAAATTTCTATTAGCAGTTCCATAACATAACATGAAGATTTATTGTAAAGTGAGGGTAAGATTACATTGGATTCGTAAGTGCTGATAATGCATGAGCCGAGAAAATCTGGGAAGAGCTATTGAAACACGTTGTAACTTGTCTGTAGCTGCTCACACTGAAAGCAACCAGCAAGTGCCAGCGTTCAGACAGTTCAGTGTGAGTCTTCCAATAGCTCTTTCCAGATTTTGTTATGCACTTGCACATATACTTACGCATCGAATGTGATAATACCCTTAGGGTGTGATCATATTGAATGTGCACGTCAGATCATTGTTTTGTTTTTTTTTTGGTTGGTTTCTATGGTTGCAGATTTGACGCCTAGTGAGATCGCACTCCCCGAGCCAAAAAGCAAAATTTAGAAAGACCGAAAGAGCCATACAAACAAGTGTCGTGCATGCAGCTGCTTGCACTAAACGCAACCAATACATGCTTGCGTACAGTGTGAGTCTATCCTATATTGCTATTTCTATGACTTGTTTCTCATAACCAAGCTTGCACTTGCACATATACGCATTCAATGTGATCAAACACTCAGGCAAAAATGTAGGCTATAAACCTGAAAATATCATCAATAGACTGATTGTTACATAACCTATATCTTTATAATCCATCAATGTGTACGTTATTTAAAAAATCGTTAGGCTATGTCTTTTGTTTTGCTTACATAAAAACACTTTTTTAATTGTGGTAAATTAAGTTTTAGTAAACTTTGTTTATACAGTCATGATCTGTAGTATGTAATTGACGAATTGAATGAAATATTTATTCTCTCCCAGTCATCAAACTACACACGATTTTAATGCTCGTAATAGTACCCCAAAGACCAATAATACTGCAATTCTAGTTTCTGTAATCCTTCATCAATTTATTAAATATTGTTAATGAATAATTATTTTTATTATAACATTTCAATTTTTAGAAACATGGAAGGATAACGAGTAAGATTATAACATACCTGACGAAGGGACAAATAAAGACCCCATATCGTTTCCATCCACATGAAGATGATTATTCCATAAAATATAGTGTGTTCTGTTACCATTTTGAAAAATTATTGGGTCACCGGTTTGAATTGATATTTTTTTTCACTGTCCAAGACAATAAAACCGTGTCTAACCTTACTGTAATTTCAACAGTAGGCTATTACATTTTTCAACGCACTTTCCGTTTACGAAAGACGATCACGAAATGAAATAAAAAGTGATGATGACGATAATCATATTATTCTGCGCCAGCGCAATTTCTGTTGAGCATAGACAATAATAGTTATAGAGGGGAAATTATTTAGTAATTTTTATTAGCCAATGTTGATTTTAGCTAGTTTTAAAGTTACTGAGTAAAAAATACCTGATTATAATATTAAAACATATTGATGCAAAGAGTATCATCATTCGATAATACATCATAATTATTACAAAATGAATTAAAAATAGAATTTGCATTGATAGAACCGATTTGTGAGGCAGTGGCAGATTCTAACCTTAATTCTTTCAATTTTCAATATTTTGATTTTCATTATTGCATTGGAAGTGAAGGTGATTGAGGATATTGTGTTTACATTGTTACACAACAGTTACTAATAAGAAAATTTATCGTTATTTTTATTTAATTCAACAAGAATGGCTCTTCTACGAGCTGTCACACGCAATATATCAGAGAATTTGCTTGCTGCTCGTTCAGCGAGTGTTCCTGCTTTATCATATCATGAAAAAGTAAGTTTATTCTTTTTGATGTCTAATCTTAAAATTTTATTAAAATCAACCACAGTTTTCAATCAAAACTTTTATTAGGTTGACAAGTATTTTCCCCAAAATAGTTATTGAATTTTGTACTATTATTCTTTTCATCTTAGTATATACTTTTATTAATTAACTTATTTGCAAACTTGTAAGCTATAATGATCAAAACATCCACTTGACAAGTAACAACCTTGAAAACAGACACAATCTTTTTAGAAAACAAAGCTTTTATAAATTTAATCTAATCTTTCTCACTTTAAACAGATTTAGTCAGTTCAGTTCACAATGTTATAACTTTTGCTGTTATTTTTTGATGTCATATGGAAATATTAATTACATCTAAAATATAAGTTGTATAACGTCTGTCAAGTGTAAGATAACTGCGCCCTCTAAAAAAATAAAGGTAGTCATTCTATTCTATTCTCTTGAAAAGTGCTCTTGAGACGTATGTCTTCTTTGGGTTATTTAAACAGCTATTCCTGTTCAGAAGCATCAATTTGCAAACTAATACTGCAAATCATGGTCGCTCCCCATGAGTGACCATGCATCCTGAAAACTAGCGTGAAACAAATTCAGCGCGCAAGACGCCCATATTGTTGGTGTCTAATTAAACTAAGCAATTCCTAAGCGGCGTCTTGAGACGCGTGATTAGAGCCGTCGCGGCTAGAGCACATTAACTATAAATTTATTAGATTCGATGACTGATTGTGTTTTTTTTTTTTTGTATGAACATTACGGCGACAGATGAATATTAAAAGTGTTTGCTTTAAACAATTTATTTCTAATGAATCATCGAATCTAATAAATTCATAGATAATGTGCTCTAGCTGTAATGGCTCTAACTTCTTACCACGCGTCTCAAGACTCCTGCTTATAATTACGCGTCTCGTAACGCCGCTAAGGAATTGCACCTAGAGACGAAACTCTAACCAGTTGAACTCTCCTCCTACCGTACATATTAACAATCGAGTTTTTTGAACTCAATATTGTTGCCAAGCTGTGTGATATTTTATTATAAATATATTTGTAGGTCTACCTGCGATTATAATTAGCATCAGACAAAACTACGATGTGTTGGGGAATTGATAGATTCGTAACACATTTTTTAATTTAAAATGATTTGCTTATTCAGATGTGAAACTATCAGTCGATCACCAGCAGAATGATTCAGTAATATCTATCTATTTATTACTAACAATCGCAGGGTAGATTTTTTTAAAATATCAACCAATATGGCTGTATATAGCGTGTTTTATATGATTCTGCAGCCCAACTTACACTTTCAGGTTTAGCACAGTCTCAGACTTTTTTGCAATTTTTTCCAAAGTTAATATCAGAATGATGAATGAGAAGATTTACATTCCCAAGTGCACTTCGAGTCCTTCCACTTTATGATAAATTAGTGTTTTTGCTGTTTTTGACATTTATTGTGACAATGACGCCATCGATCCTACAAGTGTGGGTGGTAGATGAAGAAGAAGGTATAAGTTACATTGGAAAGGCCTTTAATAATAAATTATTATATCAAGCTCTTAAGTATATCTGACTTCTAAACATTTTTTTGTACCAGACGTTTCTAAACGTTTTTTGATAGTCTGGATAATTTTATTCCGACATAATAGTATGTCAATCATATTCTTTACCTAAAACTCTTGTTTAGGGAGTTAGAGTGAGATGAAGCTGAAAAATTGTGTTGTGTTTGGAACATCCGAAACTGCCTTCATGGGAACCTAAGTACCGTACATGGCAACCAGCTCAGAATCAATAAAATATTGTGTAGCCATAATTTAAATTCTGAATTCCTAACTAAAAATTATTATTTTTTGTTAGGGTATGCAATATTAATTTATTTTTAGTGTTTTAATTTGTAGGTAATTGATCACTTTGAGAACCCAAGAAATGTGGGCTCGTTGAACAAGACCGACAAAAATGTTGGAACAGGACTTGTTGGAGCTCCGGCATGTGGAGACGTCATGAAGCTGCAGATCAAGGTCGATGATGATGGAACCATCATTGATGCCAAATTCAAGACATTTGGATGTGGAAGTGCTATTGCATCGAGTTCTCTGGCTACTGAGTGGGTCAAGGGCAA
>NC_052510.1:18090998-18149320 GCF_014356525.2 Nilaparvata lugens
GAGTTTGGCAAATTTTATCTGTTTCATGTGGCATATAGTAAACGAGTTGACAATTAATAGTAATTCGATTAAATTTGAATACCTGGACAATTTCTGGGTCCGTATCCGAACGGTAGGTAGCTGTACTTCGGTCTCTTGGCAACTTCTTCAGGCAGGAAGTGATCAGGGTAAAACTCCTCGGGCTTTTTCCAGAACTTGTATCACGATGCACGGCGTAGAAGCAGATTTGGATCGATGTGCCGGATGGCAGAACAAGATCACCTGGAAATAAATTTTAATTAATAAATTATGGATTTTTCATTCAGATTCTTCCCAGATTACATGCTCTTCCAACAACGTTTGCCCACTTTTTATCTATGATTAGAAGGATTTAATTGTTCCAACTGATTAATTAAGTTTGATAGTAAGTCAGAGACGAGAAATCAATCTTTTTTTTTTGTCGAGATTGAACTAGTGATTTGAGTTTTCTCTGAATATTGAAGACTTGAGTCCATCAATTAATCATAATCATGATAAGATGATAAATTTTCATAAAATGTGATGATCTCTCATATGAGCTACAATTCTCAGAATGTAGTCAATAGCTACGAGTAGAAAATGACAACGAAGATCCGATAACAAGAATAACCAATATTTTCAATAATTGAGATCTATTCATGCATTGGATTTCCATCTATTTCTCCCAGTTCAAATGATTTTTTTTTCATAAAAAATGTAATGAGTTACGATCCTCACAATGTAGTCAATTAATAATATTAACTTATTAGTAACTACAAATAGAAATTTACTAACAAAGTTCTGGTAACAAGAATAATTGAAAGCTTCGATTGTAAGGCTTATTTTTGCAATGAACTTCTATTAATATCTTCAGCTTGAAGGGGAAATTCAGAATCGATGGATTTGAATACTCTTTGAACAATTTCATATCAGTTAGTTGAGCTCTAAAAAATATTACATAAATTTTAGCGTCTCTGCGAGTATAATACGAGTGTGTAAAGTTTTTTTTGTATTCTAGAAGAGAATAGTAGCCCAGTCAACAAAGTGTTATAGAGGGAAAAGTTTGGAAGTCAATTTTTGACCCCGCCGTTCTGTTTAGGGTAGTGAGGAGGTGAGCATATCAAAAGTCCCCACCCCTACCCACTGTGTAAGGGGGTGGGGGTGGTTCAAAGGTACCATGTTTTGGTTTCTGGCATATAACTCGAAAATTATGCATTCTACAGTCATGACCATTCGCTAAGAAATTGAAGCTTACATAATTTCCTACAATATTGAATTCATAACTTTTTCTATATCTCTCTCACTTTTCGAGATATCCGCTCTATAAGAT
Organism: Nilaparvata lugens; assembly: GCF_014356525.2. Taxonomy (NCBI): domain Eukaryota; kingdom Metazoa; phylum Arthropoda; class Insecta; order Hemiptera; family Delphacidae; genus Nilaparvata; species Nilaparvata lugens. Next base: position 18,092,326 of record NC_052510.1, read on the forward strand.
GTGACATTTTTGAAAAAAACACATTTCCCTTGAATTTTCTGCTTTTTTTGCTCTTATAACTTTTTGAATATCGATGGGAAAAATCCATGCTGATCATGAGCTTTTAGAGCATCAAATTCTCTTCAATTTTATGTATAATTTCACAAGTTTACGCACATCCCCACGACTGTTGCAGCAGCTTCAGTGTTGAGTGTGATATCTTCAGTTATGCAAAAATAGACCAATTGACAAAGGAATTTGGAGAGAATGTTTTGAACACAATTTTTGACTCAGTAGCTTTGTTGGGACCCGTGAGGAGGTGAACATATCGAAAGTTCTTATCCCTACCCCTTGTGTTAAAGGGATGAGGGTGGTTTAAAAGTTGCATTTTTCAATGTTTTGCTTACACGCTCATATCTTGAGAAAATGCGTTCAACCGACATGACTAACTATTCAGAAATGAAGCTTGATAAATTCTGTACAATATTTGTTCCGTGGTGATTTGTTATTTCTCCAACAGTTTTCGAGATATACGCTCTTAAAATTGTTAAAATAATAGCTTTCGATCTAAAAGCTCATGATCAGCATGGATTTTTCCCATCGATATTCAAAAAGTTATAAGAGCAAAAATAGCAAAAAATTCAAGGAAAATGTGTTTTTTCAAAAATATCACATCTTATAGAGCGGATATCTCGAAAAGTGAGAGAGATATAGAAAAAGTTGTGGAATCAATATTGTAGGAAATTATGTAAGCTTTAATTCCTTATAGAATAGTCATGACTGTAAAATGCATAATTTTCTAGTTATATGCCAAAATCCAAAAAAATGGTACCTTTGAACCACCCCCACCCCCTTAGCACAGGGGTTAGTGGTGGGGAATTTTGATATGTTCACCTCCTCACTACCCTAAACAGAACTGCGCGGTCAAAAATTGTCTCCCAACTTTTCCCTCTACACGTTTTTTTGAGCATTCATTGCCTGGACTATAGTGGAAGATGGGGAAATATCTTGAAATAGAAGGTTTTCCTATCTAGCTATGTTGTCCTATCTAGCTATCTTGCCCTCTTAAAATTACGGCTTAGATGCTATTGCTCGATTAAGTATTCAAGGCGAATTTGAAGAAAGCGGCGGTCGATGTTGTGAGCTTGTGCCAATCACGATCAAAGTATGAATTTTTGGTACTTTTGAGATACTTCAAAACCTTGATATTACATTGGATTTAAGAAAAAAAAATTCCAATTTTTATTGATTGGTTGAAAAAGACCCTGTACCATTCTATACAGATGTAAGATCTTCCACTTTCTGTGACCTTGTGGTCTACCTTGATGAACTCAATGATAAATATTATTTGAAACAAAATGGAATTCTGTGATAGTTTCTTTTTATTGCACTCACCAATATCGTGGTCCCTTTCCAACTGCCTCACAATGACAGGGACAGAGAACAGTCTGAGGACCTCTTTGAGCACCATTTCCAAGTAGGGGAGGGTGGCCAGCTTGTGGATTGTGAACTCTCCATCCCCCACCACGTCAACAATTTCTTGGTACACTTTCTCCTGGATTTCGGGGTAAGCTCCTAGTAGGGCGAAAGCATAGGCAGTCGCTACACGTGTTGTGTCAGCACCCTGCAAATTTCATGAGATAATAATATATTTTCAGAAATATAAGTAATATATTATTGTTATTCTATTTCGCTTTAGTTCGACCAATCACATAGTTTCTTCAAACTACATCTGCATCAATCCACATCCAAAAATCAAACATGTTTCATCATTCTGTTCAATCCAATATTCGATCAGAAATTATTTGACGTTTCATATTTCCAAGTTAGATAGGTATGAATGAATACCTTCTTTAGGATGCACACCTGAATCGAATAACTTTGCTCTGATAACCACTATGGAAGAAATAACAGAACCAATGTAGGAAGGCTGTTTAAAGCTACAGCAACTTATGAAGAATAATATGTTTAATTTTAATTTTGTTTATGGTATACCTCCTATTTCTATGATTAATTCTATTTGATTTATATTATCACTTATACTATCAATTTCCTATTATTTATTCATTGGATAAAAAAATTACAATATCGGAATGAAAAAATAGGCACTCATAATAGCTGCTTATGATAAATAGACAGGCAAGGAATTTGCAATCTCTACGAATTGATGTTGAAGATAAACCTTCGATTATAGACTACCTTGACTATGATATGAGAAATGTCAATAATATTTGATGGCATGATTGGCGTGACCTTGAAAATAATAATTTCACTTTCTTTACTCATTTCTTCTATCAGTTTCCTCTCCACTCTTCATCAGGTATGAGTTTCCTGTCTCTAGGTATAAAAGTTTTTCTATTATAGAGAAACGGATCAAATTAAAAAAATCACCGCTTATTGAACTCTGGTGAACAACAATTTTTAATTTTTAAGAGTATATTGAGGTAAATAGCTTTACTTTCATTTCCAATTCAAACTATTATTCATCCTTGAATGCATAGATGAGGAGGATGAATGATAACTTATCCTTCTAATCAAGCATTTTGAATTATGATTTCTGCTCATTTTTCAATATGCTTTTCGTAGAGAAAATTCACTCAATGTAAAAATTAACAACTAATGGTATTGATTTCTATCAAAACCGATAAAATCCTTGACTTACTCAGTCCATCCTTTGGATCCTCAGCCTGTTTGATACTGATCCTCTCAAGAATTACCTGAGAAAGATGAAGTAAAACATAAGAAAAATCATTTTCTAGAGAAAGGCTCGATAATAAATCGTGATCGCGAGACATTAATGCGAAGGCGATTCAAAGTTAGTTAGTTATTGATCAAGGTTGACGAACTTTAATTTGTCTTGAACTAGATTCAATAGTATTCAACTGCCGTGCTTGAAGCTAATAGACAAAAGATAATTTGGAACCAATCGCAACGATCCATAATATGATTTAATAATAATTAAAAAAGTAACAGTTTTTGAAAGAGATAAAACAAAGAAAAATGGGGAAATCTTTAATACCCATTCGTGCCCACTGATCCCAGATTGGAACAGTTCATTATTGATGATATGATGTGAATAATATGAATTTGAAGGTGGATTTTACAATCCAAACATGATATCATTGCTTGAATGAAGACATTTATCACATTCCAGATATTCTTAGTTTTTTATGAGTACAGAATATTAAAGTCCATGAGTTTTGACGTGTCATGTCATCAAATGGGAAGTGAGCTAAATATTTTTCTATTCATGTGAAAATCCCTCATTTTTATTTTTATCGATTATCAATATTCATTTCTTCAATGATTTCATGAAATTTCTTAGAATGGGTCATTCACAGTAATTGGAAATAGGATGTTTCTGAACAGGATCAGTGGGATTTCTGATAGATATTGAACCTATAATATTCACGTTATATGATGACAGATGATCTAGATTAATGGTTTGAGGAGTCAGCAGGTAACTTACAATTTTTTCAAATCTTTCATTTGAAAAATGAACGCAGCATGCACTGTTAATTCTCTATGAAATCTATTCAGAACTACAACAGCATTGAGAATTACTCTATTCAAGCTATTTGAATAGACTTTTTTTGAGTTGTTCAAATAGCATCATATGAAACTTTCATTAGAACAGCCAACAGGATGTAGTTGTGTCAAACCTGTATAGAAATATTTGTTAATTAACTAATTGAATATCAAGTCAGGAATACCAAGTTCACCAACAAATAAAAGTTACATTACTCTCTGATCAATCAACAGGTATTAATTGATTGCAGTAGCTAAGGAATGTCGGAAAACATGAGGTACAAGTGTGTACTCACCTGCTTGGCAAAGTCATGCAGTGGTTTGACGAAGGCATTCAGTTGCTTTGACCAGTTGGTGAAACGGAAAATCCAGTCCGACTGGTAATGGAGCGTGTAGAATCTCTTCTTGATTATTGTTACCGATCTGTAAAATTAAATGGAAAATAATCATGATTGCACTTGAAGATAATAATCAGGATAATAGTTGTGTAGTGTAGTAATAGTGATGGTTTTGTAGTGCTACAGTGAAACAACTTCAATTACATTCTACATAATATTCTTCAGGATTCAAGTGAAACATCAATTTATCACTCTAATGATTCAGTAGCTCATTAATTGAATTTTCATGTAGGCTAGTATTTTTGCAACTTTCAGTTTACTTATGATAGATTCGTCAAACATCAATTTTCTAATTGAAAACTACTTGCTATTCGATCATGTTGAATCTGTGCGTTGGATGCTCCAGTTTTATCCAAGTTATTATCGGAATTATTATATTATTGCAGTTCTAAATGAGTTTATAAATGAACAGTTTGCATGGGGAATTGAAGGAATATAGGGTTTATAACTTACCCAACCACATTCTTGGCGAAATCACAACGATTCTCAATCTGTTCCTTGGATTTGACACCCATTAGAGTACCTGTGAATTGATAGTAGTTAATATCGATCGTATTAATTTAAATTTTGTTGAATCATATTATTGTAGAAGATGTATGAATATTCATTAGAGGAATCGAATCTCATGAGTCCAAGCTCATTAGTTATCACAATGTGCGATTATGATAAGCTTTTAAAATCCTACCAGCTCATGCGTTTTGGCTCATTGAAAACGCTTCAGCTATCAATCACCTCATACTCAAACAGAGCAATTCATCATGAACCTTTTCCATTCTCACATCCACATGGATTCATGTCATCTCAGTCGATAAATATTATATTTGCATTAGTTATTTTAATATTAAATTAATTTTGTTCAAAGTTGTTTGATGATCATAAGTCCTTGGAAGTTTTAAGTTGATGGCAGGATGAAGGATCGATCGATCAATCCAGAAATAGTAAAAAAGTGTATACAATTATGATTTTGATCTGGTAACTTCATTGGTTTCTTATGCAAAGCTATAGGTGAATAGCTTGTATCAAACACAACCTAGTAAATTACAATGTATAGGCTAGTCATCAAATAATTGTTAATATTCGATAAAAAATATCAATTTATCTTATTATTTAACATTCAAAAATGATGGTGGCAATGAATAAATTCTTTCAATCGATTGCTTCGATTAATCTGATTCACTCGATAAATACATTCAACAGATCTATTAATCGTTTTATTGTTTTTTGGATATCAGTATCACTCACCACAGAGGAAATCCAGTGTGCATTTTGCCGTATAATCACCAATGTCAAAGGTGGGTTTGCCAACCTGTTCTTCCAATCGCTGAACAAGTACATCACTCTGCTCGTTGAAAGTTGTCAAGAAGTTTTCCAGAAGTTTCTGGTGGAAGGTTGGGTTCACCATTTTCCTTAGTTTACGCCATCTGTCACCTGGAATCGCACATCAAAGAGGATTTCCACGATGAACAATGAAGTGGAGGATAATTATTGACTCACAAAAGATACGATGAATGGAAAATTACAAAGAGAAACCATAGAATGCATTTTCCAAGATTGATAAAATGACAAATAATAAAAGGATAGGAAACGACAAAAAAACATTGAAAAACATTTTCCAAGAATGCTTCCTGATGTCTTCAGTTTTACAGAATAAGATCATTCAGATGAGAGAGTAAGAATCAATCCTACATCATTATTACACTTTTAGTAGTTGAACCTCATAGATTTGGGTCTCTGAGGAATCAACTCGAGACACATAATATATGAGTATGAGTCAAATATGTGATTAAGAACGGAATAGAAGGATGAGACCATACTCGAGAAACGGGGAAACGGAAGAGATAAATGTGAGAGGAAGTATAAAAGACTCATTTTCATGATTTACTCACCTGATGCTACGAATATTCCATCAGAGTGAGCTTTGAAAAACCTGTAAGTAGGATCTTTGTTGGTTCCATATTCACTACTGAGGATGGCCTGAGGAAAGAGAAACAGTAAAATGTCCAAATCAGTATTACAAGTGAGATTCTAAAGAATATGATTAAACAACACTTGAAAATAATATTGTATTTGGTTATTTACTAAGATATCTGCCACTGAATAAGATATTTTTCCACTTTCTGTTCTATTGGAAAAATGTCGTCGGTAAGTGAAGAAAAGAGGACCTGGTAAATTATTGCAGGAAGATGGAGATTGAATTTTCCATTAATTCAATTCGAATTTTCATGAAATTTTCAGAAGTCTGTTACTTATTTCGCTCTCTGGATTAGAATTCTGCATATTTTCAACATTATAATCAATTGCATAAGAATTTATAATATTGATTACAAATTTTCATAAAAATCATTTACATGGATTTTTATTTATTTATTTTTCGTTCAACCTACCTCAATGTGCTTCGGCTCTGCAAGATTCACCCAGAGGAAGGGACCGAGCCAAACTCTCACAGTGGACCCGTACGTTTTCATCAACTCCAGCTGAATATTGTTGTAACCTAAAACATGTAGTGGGGTTAGATCCATTGATGGAATCAACAACCAAATATTGTAAGAAATATTGTGGGGATGGAGATTTTCATTCAATTGTCATTGATTTGATATGTGCAGAAATGGGAATGACGAATTTTCCATGTAATTTGTACTACCTAGAATTAACCAAATATGGACGATTGATGACAGGAAGTTGCAAAATAAATGTACCTTTTATATTTAAAAAATGCTCGATCCATTATAATGTTAATCAAGAGTTTTCTCTGTAGCTAATTCTTATGAGGTTACGAGATTTGAATTATTCTAATCTAATGATAAATATTTAGTGTTTCAATTCAGATTTGAATGAAATTTCAATTATTCAACGTATAGTCTCAATAAATATCATTAGAGAGATTTACAAAAATCATGAATTCAAACTGACGGAGAAATAACCATAGCAAAGATCATTCCGGAACATTTTCTCAAAAGTATAAAGAATTTAAATGTTTTCAAATGCTGGCTCGTTGACCATGATTGTTACACCAATTTGATGATCAGAATTCGAACTAGAATATAATAATAGATTCTAGTATCCAAGAGTCCCATTTACTGATATGTAATGGCAATGATTGTTCTTGACAAACTGTTTAAACTTGGGAGCATATCACATTTATCTCTAAACAATTGATAAAGGACAAGTGTCGTATTCATACAATCCTATTATTCTAATTTTTATAAGAAAGCAAAGAATTTAGAATTCTCATAACTAAGATATTTCTGATAACATATTTCCGATGTTATCTCTATTATCAAAGGGAGCTTCTAGTATTATATCGGAACATGACGATTATAATGAAAATTTAATCATTCATCGTCAAAATATATTTAACGTGGAGTTTGATACCAATAATTATTGTCATTTTTCATCATTTCTTCTCATTCTATTCCACTAGTGAACCGTTATTTTAATCGATTTCAACTCACCTTCCATGTCGAGACCAAAGAAGGAATGAGCGTTTCCTATGAGAGGCAATGTCGGAGGGCCTGGTATCTTGGATATCATTGCCGAAATCCGTTGCATTCTCCTCATGTACCAAGTCACAAAACCACAGCAAAGAACATGAGTAGATAGGGCAGTAGCATGATGACTCGCTCCTCTACACCAGTAATCCATTTTGCTGTAACAGCAGAAATGTTATGATGAGTAGAATAATTGAGATTCTTTTGGATTCTTGATGTCCAAGAATTATTGCGGATTAATCAGAAAGATCAAGAAGAGAAATAATTGATGAACCAAAAAAATTACGTACGGACTCACTTTTATTCTGTAAATATGAAATGAATGACATCTTATTCAATCAATATGTTTATCAGAATGTTTTGCGAAGCAATTTCCAATAATTAACGTTTATCGGGATAAAATCTGAAGTACAGAGAGTTTTATTGAATATTTTAAAAATTAACTTTACAATAATTCTTTCTATGTTTTCCGTCGACAAACCAACATGAAGTTCTAGTAAAAATTAAAAAAAAATATACTTCGAAAACTTTCATGGGAAACATGTTACCAGCATCTCAGAAAGGAGTAGATAATATGAGCCATGTGTTTGTACTTTGATTCACTATTAATTTAGCAAAATATCATAATCTTCATAGCTCAATAATTCAAAGCATTAGTTTGTAGAACACAGAGATGGAAGAGAAACCTTTTCAAATGAAACCTTCTATTTGACATTTCCAATGTGGAGGCTCTTATAATTGATTCCATCAGAAAATGTGTCTATTACAACTACACAAACCTAACATCTTTTTCTCTCATTTTGACAAAAAAATTAATAATATACCGAACTGGATAAATCCAGCACGCATTTATTTCGAAATGATTTCGAGAAAATTCATCCAATTACTATCAAGAGGAATCAGATACGAGGCTACCAGCTGGGTATAATGAAGCGAGCCACTTGACTCTCAATCAAATAAAAACCAGATTAAAACAAAAATCCGCTTGAAAAAGTCTGGAAGCAGGCAAGTGGTTGATAGGTCATTTTTCCTCATCGCCAGATTGTTCACAGTCTGTTTTTCTCACATCCATCATGCAGAGTTTTGGGACTCGTTACATAAGAGGTCTCGAATCTCTCAATCCAAGAATGAACCAGGAACATTTCAGTTTTCTATCCCAAGGTCAGTCCTAAACGCGCTAGCCATATTCTAAGATAACGTTCTCCAAAAAGTTGTTTTTATACGAGTGTAGACTATAGTAAGAGGCATTGGAGAGGTCAATGCGGAACAATAAAATACACAATTTAAATGTTTATCTCGCGTATTATGCAAGCAAATTCTAGTGTGAGAGTTTAAATCTGACAAGATGAAGAGTATCATTATTGTCTGTTCCATTCAATGCCACATCAATAGGTTTTGATCTAAATGATAGCGATAATTATAAAGTAGATTCAGGAAGGATAAATTATTGCATGTAACAGTCTTAACTATACTCTGATTGTAGGTATATGGTAAGTGGAGCAGTTATCGCTCTGTATGTAATTGCATTTAAGCTACGAGCTCTAAACGGTATTCAGTACGATCAAGGTCACTTGTTATGGTATAACACGAAAATGTGCGTTTTGTTAGTTATTTGATGGTAGGCAATGAGACGTTTCCACCTTGGTAAAGATATAAAATATGAGGGTTGTAAAGTTCCTGGTGGTTGTCAGTAATTGATAACAAGGAATTGATGACTTTGATGTTGATTTTTTGAGACAGAAATTCGACAACCCATAACGATTTTTTAATATCAAAAATAAAATGGAAATTGTTTCGTAATATTTAACTTTTGACTTTCTCCAGTGAACACTGAGAATATATTAGAAAAGATAAATGCTTGAAAAAAAGTTTTTTGTTCGGATAAATTATAAATTTCTTTAAAAAAAAAGACAACTTTTGGGATCCCCTCACAAATCATTTATGGGTTCAAAATCATTTTTGATAACATTCTCATGCCATTAGAAAACTGCAATATGATTTCGAAGAATATTATGATTACGAGGCTCTCAAGTTTTGTATTTTTGTAAACCCATCAGGAAGTTCATTTCTGTCATGAAAATTTTCAGCAGTTAATTTATAGCATTCATGAATAATTTGAATTTTTTAGCTATCCAAGAAATCGTTTAATCTTCGACATGTACAATCCACTTCCTCAAAAAAATATTAGTCAATGAGTCAATTGAAAAAAATTTATTATTGATAATTACCTGTGTTGAGATATGTAATGTATATTACTCATGTATAAAATTCAATTGAACCAAATTGACAGTTTGCTATAATCATAACAGAATAATGATAGAATTAAAACTAATATAATAGTCTTTTCAATAGTATCAATTATTGCTCTAACCAGAGAATTCCAAATGTTTAATGTTCATCATCAACCAAAATCTCAATAAAATTAGAAGGCTAATCAACGGCTAGATTGAAGAATAAGCTGTAATCTCAATTCAATGAACATAGACAGCTTCGAGAGTTAGGCTATATCGTCCTGAATATGAAACAATAAATCCAGTTTCCCATTGAAGTGATTGGATGTAGAGAACTATTTGAGCTTTGATTGCTGAATAATTATTGTTCTCATAAAAAATCATCTTTGGAAATATCCCGTGGATTATCACTCCTCCAATAAATAATAATAATAAGATAATGCTTTTCGTAATATTACACGAGTCTTATTCTCCTAAATTTGAAAATGATTCAATGTATCAACCTATTATTTTTCAATGACAAAGTATGAGAGGTTTATCGTCTAGTTCCTCTTCCTCTCCAGTTGAACCAAGAGATGGTACATACTTCAGCTGCGTTTACACGAGAGTTATTAACAAAATGTTGATAACTCAATCCTTATAGGTTGTATTAGATTGAACATAGCTTATCATACACATGATGAACATATGTGTTTGTCAAGTTCCGTGCAATCTAATAGAATCTATGACGATTAAGTTATTAACATTTTGTTAATAACTTTTGTGTAAACGCAGCCTAAGTAAGTTATTATGAGCGGGGGACTTTATGCTACCATTCTGGAAGGCAAGCGGAATTCACAATATTAATTAATTAATTGAAAGGTTATCTAAAACATTTGATAGTCCTTGGGTATTTCATTTTGATATTGTAACTTGTTCATACAATTATCGTGAAACATTTAATTTTGGAGCCCTTCCAAAAGGAAATTAACTCCATGGTAACTGGAATTCAGAAATATTCAAGAAAGTTCAAAGAACGTAATATTGCCAAATACCAGTTGTAAAAGAGTTGTGATTCAACGAATTTTTTTATCACAAATTGAAGATCTTTAGGAGATTTCCTGACTTTATGAGTGGATCTAATATTCTTTAGTACTTGCATGTCAAATTGAAATGTGGTTAATCGAAAGTTGTTAATGGAAATTGAATAATATAGATCAATCAAAGAGATCGAACATTTTTCAAAGAGATACATTTTTTCTTATTTAATTTTGAGAATGAATTTGCTTCACAGTCAAAAATAACAGTGGATCATTATTGGCTTCAAGTGTTGATAGTTGATATTCAGTTTTTTACAAATTACTATATTGATGACATGTTATTTTCCTATCCTACCTGTTAGTTTGGCAGCCATAATCCTTCGGTAAATTTAGCAATTACACAAGGAAGGTATCTGCTGCACGACTGTTACCTGGTACAACTCACTACTAAACGCACAGTTCGAAATAATTCGCGCTCTACAAAGTTGAAGAAGCCGGGTCCGGCTACAAGATCATTCATCCCACCACCTCACCAAACAACTTGACCCGGCATGCTTGATGAATAAAAAACAACTTTAAACAAGCCAACAGGATGCCAACAGGATGCCAACAGGATGCCGAGAATGTTCAGAACATAGACAAAATGAATTGATAGTCAACATTCTTCCAGGTAGACTGTCGTTCCACCAAGGATGATAGTTATTGAAATAATTACATCGGAATTATCAAGTTGATGACAACTGAACCGACTAGAAAAGATAGGATATTGTAAAAGATATGAGTGAAACAGGTTTCATCATATTATACTAGACATGATAGATGATAAATATCACATTCTGCTATGGAGAATAAAAAAATCTAAAGTTTGGTGTGGGATGGTTGAATAGAATATACAGTGATCATTGATAAAACATCATAGTGACATTTATTGAAATTGAATCACAGTAAAAACATTAAATTAGGTTTTATTGTAGTAGACATTGATGAAAGATATTGTAATAATGGTAGATTCATGTAGGCTATCATGTTAAGGATTTTCCCAATTGAATTTTAAATGAACTACTGATACATTGGATGTATGATCACAGAGATTAATGAAATTCATCAATCTCAATAAGTATGTATCAACAAGAGTGATTGATAATCAACACTGGTATGATATATTCATCAAGTATCCATTAACGTGAATGACGATTGGGTTCGAGTAAAACCTGTGTTTTTTCATGTAATCAATGAAATTATTGTAATTGAATGATTATTGTTATTAATTCGAATTCCAGTATTATTGGAGAGTGCTTGAGTATTGTAGTATAGTATTAGGGGGAGTATACTCTGTTACTGAGTGGCATAAATTACAGTAATTCAATGACCATTAGTGACCAGTGTAATGAAGGTTGTGAAGTAGTTCCAGTGCTAAGTAGTAGCTTTGAAAACTCACATTTATGCATTAGTCATAATTTGCCAAATTGAGTGGACTGACCAGGTGTTGACCACTACTTGATTTGTGGAAATGTAATCAATCACCGCAAGTACCTGAGTCTGTTTAACATTTTGATTGATAGCTTCGGTAATTAGGCGACTGGTGCATTAGAGCCTATGTCATTATACGGTGTAAGCATGGGTACGTCATAATTGACAACGTGTTTGGTCCAAACTTCAATGGCAATAGTTTAGAACCATTAGAACTTGTTCATCAAGCTGTAATAATATGTTGTCACTAAATAGGTGTTGAACTGATTGAACATTGAAATCTTGTTCTGGTTTGAGTTATTAATAATCGGGAACTTCCCTCATACTGTAGGGTTATAGAACTTTCTTCATTAGTACCGTACTATTAAGTGTTGATTCCTTGTTGGACAATGGATAAGTGATAGGGAATGTTCAAAATAGTTCAATAAGAGTCAATTTATTCATTAATAATTGATAAAAACCATGTTAACAATAAGGAGAGCATTAGAAATCTTCAATTTGAACATTTTGTCAGATTGTACTATGACTGAGATTATGCCGTAATATTAAATTCTGCCACTTTATAAGTGTTGACAAATTGACAAGAATGATTTAGGAGATGATTATTCAGAGATTAATCACACTAGGACTCTTACAAGTTCATTCATCATTTATCATCAAATTTATCATCATTTATCATGATGATACAGAATCCACGAAATACTTTTTAGTATTAATCGAATATTATATTTTTCATGATAATTCCCCAAAACAGATCATCCAGCATTGTATCGAAAGTGTTAACAATCGTAGGCTATATTTCTGCTAGACTTTAGTTTTTGAGATGTGAAGCAAACCTCAGTTCCAAAGTCTCGAGAATTATCAAAAAGTACGTGCTGTGCAAAGGCTAAAAATAAACTTTCTACTGGTGATATTTTTCAAAGTTTTTCGATTTGAAAATCATCAAGCTATCAAAATTAAAAAGATTACTCGGGAAACACTTTTTAGTATTAAACACTTTAAGAGGAAGTATGAAAAACACTTTCTTCCCGATCATTACTTTTTGAAATATGAGCGGCTCAAGTTTAAATTTTTGGGACAGAACATTTCAAATACGGTAAGAGATAAATCAATGAGCTTTTGAAGATGAATTTTCCATTGTATTGTTGATTGTATAAAACAAAACTCTTTTCGACAATATCAATTTTTGAGAAAGTTACCAAAAATAACTCAACTGAAATTTATTTTTGGTCATTTTTAGCAAATTCAATAACTTTCTCAAAATTGATATTTTCAATTAATTTGAGCAACAACACCATGAAACATTATCCTCGAAATCTTATGAATTTATTTCTCACTGAATTTGAAATGTTTTGTCTCAAAAATTGAAACTTTAGGCGCTCATATCTCAAAAAGCAATGATCGGAAAAAAAATGTTTCATAATATAACATAAACAAATAGAAAAACTTTGAAAAATATCACCAGTAGAAATTTTATTTTTAGCCTTAATGTGCTTTGTGAATACAAAATATTATAAAGTTGTTTCGTGTAAGATTCAATAGAGGATATTCATAAAAAATATTTTAGAGCTCTTCCAAAATAGAATAATAGTACCAAAAAGGTAGATATAAGAAAGATTGTGGGAAATCTTATGAAGATTCTAAATAGATACCTAAATATTCCAAAATTTATTGGAATATCTCTTGAACATCTATTCAATGATTATTGAGAGGAATACTAAAATTGACAATAATTATGTCATAACTCTCCCATGCAGCTCCCTCCAACCTTTAGTGTCGAATATAATTTTCAACACACTATTTTGATATTTCAAATAACAACATTATTTGTAATTCATGTAAATGAACAATAATTATGTCAGTTACTGACTGGAGTACTTTCGGGCGCTAAGCGTTCATATTGATCAGGACGCTTGCTACCCGAAAGTACTCCAATCAATAAGCGAACATGATTGTTTATTCAGGTAAATAATTGACTGCATGATAGTAAGTAAGTATGTTCATACATCATAGTTCGGAATGGATTAAGAAACCATCAGCCAACATCATCATAACATTTTTGCCTATTTTCTAATCATCCAATTCTGATCGAACTATCCATCTGAATTATTATCTCATTTCTCAATCAACAAATATCAAAGAATTTCCTAAACAAGTACGTCGTATGAACTTTCCTCTTGTTTTGTTCTGCAAATCAGTACGATAAATATGCGATTTGGGTTATATTGAATCCAGTTTATTATGTCTCCATAGGCTAATAGACCATAGCCTTCAACACCAAAAACCTTTTGGAAACTTCCAAAGATATGAGAATATAGAACATTCAAATATACTGTAATATATATTACAGAGTAGATTATTATTATTAGAGTAGATTCTAATAAAACGTGCGAAATTTAAAAAAGAGAGTGGAATGATAATTTTTTTGATAATAATAAATTATTGAAACCAGAAATCATCAAATGATACTCCTTTCCATTATTATTCATATCATACTAACGAATGGCACAAGGAAGTCTGAAGCAATATAATAGAAATGTCAATGCTTTGTATTATTACGTTCAATAATTTTATATTAAATTCTCCAGTTCCATAGTTCACTGTATGAGGTGAAAAGGTTTGATTCTTGGCCAGGTATCAGTGTTGAATACGAAGTGTGAGGGAATTGTTATATCTCTTTTATAAATAAATTTGAAGTTGAGAAGGGCCGAATATCTCTACACCTCCTATTTTCAAGGAAAGAAATATTCTTTTACTCCTCATGATGTTTCCTAGTCTCATACTCATGATCCGGATTACCTGGCCAGTTAGAGAAACTCTGCATATCTGAAAACTACTAGAATCAAAGATTTGATTGGTAGAAATGTACGGTACTCTACTTACTGCTATGCTTTTGATCCAAATGACTGGAAACCAATCCAGCAACATTCACTTTCACATCCATATTTGGTTTCTTGTTAGGATCCTTTTGAATTGTTACTTCAAATTTATTTATAAAACTAGAATATTCTGAGATAATAATTGAACAAAATCTTATATCGAGCACTTTGAGTAACGCATATTCTCAATCGATGTTTGCGTATCACAGTATTCCAGAAGAACAAAACCACTGAACATAGAACTATGTAGAGAACAACACTTACTAGCTGTGTAAGACACAACGGTTAATTTGAAACTGAATCCCATACAGTTCAATAATAATTGATCAACGAGATCAAAATTATTGGTTTCAGGTTTGTCCAGTCGGGACCAGTGAAGGCCCAGGCTGCTCACACAAAAAACGCGAATGTTTAAATTCACAAAATTTAATCACCGTCAGTGACCCTACAATAATTTTAATCACTGGATTTCCTTGGTTCGAATCAAAACAACATGGTCAGCTTGACCGAAAATTAGTTTAGAGAGGATGATAGAGAGAGAAAAAGAGATAGGATGCTTTAGATAAGAAGGAAGAGTGAGTGAGAACGTGTGAAGGGAGGTTGCGTGAGTGAATGAGAGAGTGAAATATTATGGAAGGAAGTTTTTCATTGAATTCCATATCCTATATTGTTTATTTTGTGCCATCGACTCCATGAAGTCTCCATAATGTCTCCATTAAGTCTCCATAAAGCCTCAATGAAGAAAAAGAGAGGTTGTAAAAGCAAAGTTGAGTGAAAGGTTCAAGAGAGAGAGAGAGAGAGAGAGAGAGAGAGAGAGAGAGAGTAAGCGAGAGCGAGGATAATGATAAGAGGGAGTGATAAAGAACAAACGAAAATGAAAGAGGGGTAGAGGATAATGAGATAAAGAATAAGCTCTTGAGAATTAGGAATTGTGAAAAGGTGTGAAAAAGGGAACAATATTGTAGTTATTCCAACGCAATAAGTTAGAGTGAGAAGAATAAGTAAGATTATGAGACTATTTTGTTCTCATATTGAAGTTCAGAACAAGAGTTGGAAAGAGAGAGAGAGTGAGTGAGTGAGACTGGTGGGAAAGGTATAATAGACATGATCATCGAAATGAAAAAGAGATGGTGGATAAACGTGTGGTAGAATATCAGCAAGAGAGAAAGAGAGGATACTAACATTTATTCCAGTGAACTTTACTAGGTCAAATTAAGACCGATTATTTGGTAATCATTCATTCATCGACATTTTTTGTGGCGTGTAACCGGTAATTTGGAGCTACTCTACAATATTCACCTTCTCCTCATCGTCATCATCATCATCAACCCATCATGACTGTAATGACGTCATACAAGAAGAAAAAACCTTCTTCGATAAAGTTATGGTATGCAGGAAACAAGTTCTGTATGTTGGATATTCACAATTTGTGGAGAACGTTATTTATGGTAGTTGGTTATGGAGGTCAGCTGTTATCCTTCAATCGTTCTGTTGCTGGACTGTACAACTTTCAAGTATTCAAATGCTCTTGAAGATTCACCAATGATTAGTCTTCAATTTATAATTTTTTTATGAATGAATTGTTTTTTTCCAATAAACTACAGTAACTATATAACCATAGAGGTAATGTACAATGAACTATTGTTTAAATTGTAGAAACATATTTTATTATATTATTTCTGATATCAAAATTAAATATTGAAATACGGCTTTAGGAAAGAATATAGTTTTTTCCAACTATATGCGTAGAATAGAACGCAGCCCAATATTTATAGAGTTTAACATGATAGAATTAAAGGTTGTATTAGCTTAGGTAACACACCTAATACCAAATATGATCAGATAACTTGGTAAATGACAAAAGACTCAGTAAAGAGTATACCACAATATTGTGAGAACTATTTCACAGAATCTGATCCACTGAATAATCCAGTGGAACTATTCTGCTATAAATTTTCATCTTAATTTTTAAACATCTCTGATAAATTCATTGATTGAGGATGGAATTGATTTTGAGGTTTCCAGTCTTCAGATTCTCGAAGTTTCAAAATTTAATGGGATAAAATTACTGACGGATTTTTCGTTTTGATTATCAACGTTTAGAGCTGATTACCGTCTTCAGGAATAAATTATTTTCCCATACAAATAATAAACATGGAATATAGTGGACAATAGAAAAAATATCAATAATTGGATAAATTAAAGACACTCGATCATGACTTTCATTTCTTGACCCATTGATATTATTTCTTGAGTTAAATCTTGGGTTTAATTTTATGAGTTTATTCTTGTTTTTTATGAAATTGGAAGGTGCCTTCCAAATTCACCAGCTTATTCACCGGAAAGTTCCGGCTGATTCATTGGATTATTTTAAAATCATTTTATTTGAATTGATTTTATTTTCATACAATATGTTAAATAAACCACGAACAAATCGGGATTATTGTGATTGGCCCGCTTATGGTGAATCAATAGATCCGATAAGAATAGGTACAGTAGTTTAAATCGTCCTAAAGACCAGGGAAATAGTGTAAACAGTATTCACTGTTATAATTGGTTGTGGAAGAGCAACTTCAATTTGAGTGATGTAATTGACAAATTCAAGTCCGGGGTCAATGATTGCTGCCCAATTCCACAGAGCTGGTTTTTACTACCAGCTAATGAACTCGTATATGAACACAGTCTTGAATCTGTGGTATGAGCCAGCTTGCAATCAACTCTCATCAAAGAGTCTGTAACGATCACTCTATTGTTTTACTACCTTGTCTTTCCAGTTAAACTATTCAACGGTGATAGAACATTTTTCACGGCTCCATTTTCCTGGTTCCGGAATTCCAAACAACTCTTTTCAAATTTCACAATTCTTTCAAGTGGTTTTGTTATGCATCTGGCTAGACCAGAATCTGAAATTGTTTCGTTCGAAAAAGATGTTCATGCAATCAGTGTCTGAAAAGCTATTAAGGCAATCAACGTTTCTTTTCATATTGTTATTGTGATACCTATTGTTCGTGGATAGGAGTATATCACCCACTTCCCAATAGTTTGGGCTTTCTCATTGATATACTAGTAGGCCTATGTACCCGTGCTTTGCATCAAAAATCGGAACTCATTTTCTAATGTATTAGCAATGTTACATATGCGTCTGTAGATAAAATTCAAGGAATGAATAAAAATTGATTTCATTGTTTCAATACCTTTGATCAAAGCTACTATAATTATCAAATCATAATCACATCCACAAGAAATAATATAGTAATGATATTCACTTTTGAATTTCCATACATTATAGAATAGCCTGTTCAGGATTACAATATACAGTAGGCCTTTATAAGACTTTTCAAGGAAGTGACTGACAAATTAGCAATCTTGCTCAAGAGTAGGCCACGATTGGCCTATATTTTAATCACAATAACTATAATTATAGTGTGATATGGTCCTGCTAGGCCCATACTGTGTTTCACCTTATCCATGTGGGATCCATCATAAAAAGTGGATGATCTTCGAATGAATTCTTAAATGAATTTCAAAATTGATTTCAAAAAGGCGGCAACAGAGAACAGGTTGTAGTTCCGTTTTTTTTCAAAGCCTCACATTCACCAAGTTATTATAATGCGAAGATCGTGACTGTAGAGATTTAGGAAGGTTGTTTCCTTGTGGCCTAATCAGCTCCATTTACATCTACGCCTCTTCTAGCTCGCGGAACCTATATTCATTGCATAGAGATAGCTGAATAACATTACTATATCATACTGTACTAAAATATAATTGGATATCGAACTATCAAATCAACTTTTATGCTCAACTTGGAAGGAATCGTTGGAAATCACAACAATCCATAAAACTTTCATGAAACACAAACTCAAACTTACAATAAACCAACCTTACTTCTTCAGATATTCCAAACAGATTTCCATTATAGGGAAGCTACCAAATAGAAACTGAACAGTTCATGTAGCCTATATTATCAGCATGTATAATAATAGTATATTTGATTTAATCCTCATTATAATGTTATCCATCGGGTGATTACGATTCTAGATGATACATGAATATCGGAAATTGAATTGTTCATAAATATCGAAAAACTTACTCGAAGGTCTCAATCTCCATCGGAAATATAAAACTCTCTTGAAAAACCTTGTCCATGCCAGGAGAAGTCATAACTAGCAATTATTCAAAAATATAGAAAATGAACATAGTTTGTGTAGGCATGGAATAGAGAACAGGGATCGAGCATTATAGTAAAGTGAAGAACTCAATGCAATATCAAGCAATTAAAAAAATATTATCAAAGAATGCAATCAAGAAAGAGAGAATTTAATAAGAGTTACAAAAATACAATAT
Source organism: Nilaparvata lugens (assembly GCF_014356525.2). NCBI lineage: Eukaryota > Metazoa > Arthropoda > Insecta > Hemiptera > Delphacidae > Nilaparvata > Nilaparvata lugens. The sequence continues at coordinate 18,111,662 of NC_052510.1, forward strand.
TATGCGCACTTTATATCCAACTTGAAAATATATACATCTTGCTCAACTTATTTTGAACTCATTTTGTCATCCTTCTGGTGCCGGATCGGCTGTATCAACTTGATTATTCATAAATTATCCAGCTGACATTGGATAAAAATTGGATGAATCTTTCTCTTCAGAAGCTTCTTGAGAAAAGCAACAAAATTTAAAGATTTTTATTATTCACGCTCATTAAATTATATCTTTATTCCACTTTGAAATGTCTGGATTTCAAACTCTATGATAACTCATTAACTTATTCCAGCAATATGTCGAAAGCTTTCAAGGCAAGTGACATTCAATGCTATTGAACTTGAAAATGTAGAGACATCTTAGCTCATAGAATGATAAACATCATCATGAACCCGTGAATCTTTTTACTTCAACTACACTCAAATCAGTATAAGCAATATGAAGTTATATCCCCGTTATTTCTACTCCTCATACAAATTTCTGTCTTTACTACGAGCTCTCCTTCAAAAATTAACTTTTTCGATACAGTCAGCAATCAAATTATCTCAATGCTCAATGAAACTAGAATAAATAATTCTGTTACATGATTGAGTTAATGAGTCGACTCCTCTGTGAATGGTTGTAGTTTTTATGTATAAGATCATGAATGATCAATCCAATGAACAAAAAGAATTCATTCCTCAACATTCATTGACCAATAATAATAATCTAAAAAATACTGGTCTGCTTCCGATATATTTTTTGAACAGATTCCAATCAAACTATATTCCACATTTCATTCATTCATATTTAACCATGATACCTGCAAGAATTCGAGTATCCTTTTGAATCTGAAGCTATTTAGAACTATATCTCGCATCAGGATCAGCAATAAACCTATTGAAAGGCAGTAAACGTAGATTTCATTGATTCCAATGTGATACATCGGAAATTTAGTCATTCAGAAGTCAATTCAGTTGTTTTGAATTCACGAACAAATCTATTAAAAAGCAGTAAATGTGAACTTTATGGTTGAAGATGACAGGAATTCGGATCTCATTCATTCAAGTAAAATCTCTCTTGTTTTTCTCTCATAGTAAATCTTGTGAAAGAATGCAAAACTCCAACATTTACAACATAATTACAAATACGAGAAAACTTTGTACCGGTACGTTTGTTTCTGCCAAAAATCATGTTGTGTTGTAGTAATGTAGTCCGAAAGCATGAATGTGTTGCAAAGTGCATTGGGCTCTACTCCATGTAAAGCGCTTGTCGTTCAGCTTTGAACTTGAAAAAATTTACTCCAAGAAAATCGTAAAAAAACCGGTTTCAAAGATAGCATGGAACCGGTACATGCTGTTCATTTATTGCCGCCGTTTATAACATCTGCAGACGAATAATGAATTCTGTAACCTTGAATGCTGGGAGCGATGTAAAGTAATGCCGAGTTATGTATCCTGTGTCCCTGCATGATTAAATACTGATAAACCTGACACAATCTCTCAGGAGAACTACCTTGTCTGATAATATCGTTTTTGCTTCATATTTAAGCATAATAATCTCATACCTATCAGATATATTATCAGAATTTATTATTACAAGATCAAAGAATAGATTAAGAAACAAACATTCGACATCTCCTTTTTTCAAACTTGGGAGGATGTCTGCGAGATGTCAAATCTCAATGAATTTCCAATTCACCCTCAATGTCTTTAATTTATATTGTCATTTACTTTTACATTGTCATCCTGAATGTATGTTATAGCCTACTTGAAATTAGAAGTTTCACTTCACTAGAAGATGTTTTTCATCTTTTTGTTTTTTCTTTTTAATATTGAATATTTCAACAGGTAACCATTGAAAGCAACTAACAATATAATTATAAGCATTCTCAAGGATCATTCTTTGGCAGCTAGAAGTTGAGTACCCTTTCAAGTATCTTTATACTAAAGCTTTGGCTTAAGATTTTGAGATTTTCATTGTCGGCTTAATGATACAGATAGAAAGAAATTTGGTGTTGTATGAATTGCAGAATAAGTGAGTTATATTCAAGAACTTGAATAAAACTGTTTTTAAAGGGAACTGAGTGAAGTATTAATCAAGAAACCATTTGATAATATTCTCCTTCGCCATCTATTTTCAATTGAAAAGATGAACTCGTGGTAAGGCTGTGCAAATATGAAAAAATTTCAAGATTCGTATAAAACATAAAATAATGACATTTCTTCCAGTTTCCCAATGTAGTTTCATTGAAGGCAAAAACAATTGTATGCTCTTGTTCAGCTGGGAAGACTTTGAATACAATCATGTAAACGTTTCTGCTACGCAGACTATTTTATTATTTGAAATAAACTATTTCACTTTTGTAAATATGATTAAGACACACAACAAATCGTTGAGAGCCTTCTCAGGTAGAATTCAATCAAAAATATATTTGACAGAGTAAACACAGTACATGAAGTAATTTCGCTATAAATTCAGCTACTATTCACTACCTTCGTCTCCCTGCCATTCTCAGAGACCAGATTCAAAAGCTTTACCAAGAATGCAAACATCTACATCTCGGCAACTGATGGGGAAATTTATGTTCTCTATCAAAAGCAGGATGACAATTTCCCCAATCTCTAAAATAGAGTAATTCTCTCCTAGATTTCCTAGCTCTGGCAATTTGACCGGCCAGGAAAGTATTCGATTTTGTGTGCAAGTGACGTTTGGGTGATCCCATCCCCCATGCACGTGCTTTCAGGCAAAATATAAGGCTCGTGCATTTTCACCCTTCAAAAACATCTGCTCTGAAAGCACATAGCACGGCCTGGCTTATTCTCGCTTCTCTATGAATGTGCGTCAATTGGCTTTTATCGTGCTGCCAATTCATCAGAATAGTTTCTATCTTTTGTGTCAAGATCCTTACTAGATCTACATACAAAAATATTCTCAAGTTACAGATGGAATTAAATAGAGAATGCATTTATTCAAATGCTCATTAATATATAATTATTATTTAACGAAAATCCTGAATAAATGCAAAAATCACCCCGAAGATTTCTGGTACTGCAGACATTGACAACAGGGTTAACAGATGGATGGAAATTCGATGAGAACTACTATCCAAAAATTAGTTGCCAGCCCAAGAATCGAGCCCGGTACCTCTCAATTGCTAGTCAGGAATGCTTACCCTTACACCAAACTGACAATCTCTGAATAGCAGCGCTCATTTTATACGAAGCCATAGCGGCCAACTTCGTATAAAATGAGCGCTGCTATCCAGAGATTGTCAGTTTGGTGTAAGGGTAAGCATTCCTGACTAGCAATTGGGAGGTACCGGGTTCGATTCCCGGGCTGGCAACTAATTTTTGGATAGTAGTTCTCATCGAATTTCCATCTAGCTGTTAACCCTGTTGTCAATGTCTGCAGTAGCAGAAGTCTTCGGGATGATTTACTGCATTTATTCAGGATTTTCGTTAAATAATAATTATATATTCTCAAGTTTATGAAGCTCATCTCCATTGATAATCAATATCTTCATTGATAACCAACAGCAGTAATCAAGAATGTTATTGAGTTGTAATATTTTAATATATTGAGTTTAAATGATTATATTTTGTTTCTATTCATATCTGGATGATATGATTATCTCAGGTTTGCCAAGTGTCCTTTGATATCTCTATACATGGATTCTCCCATGCCATTGAAAATATATTCCTCCATTCTTATCAAAGTTGAGAACTGTTGGAAGATCAAGAGAATAGTAGCAATACTCATTGACAAACATTTCTATAAAACAAGAGAAAATCAGGCAGTAATCGAATTAGAATATCCGTGTTGTTAAGTTGTGGTAAATCTGAATGCAAACTCATATACGACATGTTCTTATGATATAGGATAAATAATATTAGATTCGACAACATAGTCGATACAGAGTTGTCAATTTGAATGTATTCAATCATGAGGGCTAAACTCACTTAATCTGAGTATAGACTATCGTTTATCATTGTTATCATTCTATTTATATTATGATTCCAAATTTCAATAATTTCTTCATCATTATCACTTTTCTTGATTTGATATAATAAACAATTATTATTTTCTTCGAAAACAAATAATATGAACTTAAAACTTTTGCATTCTTCAGAAGAATTATCAATTCTCTTCTGTTTGATTCAATAAATCATTCTCCAAAGCTTGACTGGCAACTCAACGTTCTGCATGTTCAAGAAGCATCTTTACAAGAGTGGACATAACACTGTATTTCCTGTTCCAAGTAGGCTGAATTCTAAAGCTTTTGGTCAAGCAGAAATCATTAACATATATCACGATTGCTAATGACCCGGTTTGACCTTATCAAGTCACTTGAAACTTGCTGGACCAGACAATATGGAAGTTAGAGATTGAAAAAGTTAATTGATCAGGAACAATTTCATTGAATAATGTTGTCTTGTATAGCAGACATTTGTTATCAAATTGAATATTTCCTATCCAATTGTACTTAGTAAAATCAAGTCCAATGTACTGAATGATTTCATTATTCCTAGGGCCAGTTTCCGAGCTCAGGATTTAGCCAAGTTCTAGACTTTAAACAGCTGGAGTCAGAAAATTGGCTTTCAAAAACGGGGCGTAGTCGCAGTCCACGTTTAAACTAAATTTCGAAAAACTAGAAAATTTAACTCAAAATAAAATAAAGATAAAATAGTGTGAAAACTAAGCTATTTTTAATTATTTCGAATGTTTCATTTCGTCAAGGAAGAACGCTTCCAATTGTAGAAATGAGAAAATAAAGATTATCATAAAAACTGCGACTACGCCCCGTTTTGGAAAGCCAATTTTCTGACTCAGATGTTTAAAGTCTAGAACTTGACCAAATCCCGAGTTCGGAAACCGGCCGTTAATGTTTATTATGATTATCATGTTTATCAGTTTGCTGAACTATGAATTCAATAATATAAGCGTTTCGGAGGATTTGTTTGGAAGCTATTATTCGAGGCTCATCTATTGATAGTATATTGGAACAAGCTATATTGTATGACATTTCAGCATCTGTATCAAGTATGAATAAAATAGAGCATTCATAGAGGAACCTGTAAAACCACATTAACTCATCAACTATATAGTTCTCATGACAAGCAGGATTTTATATATATCATGTTTGAAGTTTAATAATTCATTTGAACTTCGAATCATAAGCTTCTCACATTGAAACATCCTTCTTTAACTATAAATTATGCGCACTTGCTTGTGGCACTTCCTATATAGCCTATACAAGCCTACATATATGTGCCTATATATATCAATATATTGTATATTGTATTGTGCCTATATTGTATATCTTATGGTTCCCTGTCAGCTAGACAAATTAAAAACAATAGAGCAAAAAATAGTGCTCACGTCAAAATGTTAAAATATACAGAGATGGTTGGAAACAAGCCTATTGTGGATCGCATTAAATGAGATGAGCATTCTAACAAATAAAGAGAGACTAATGACAGACTTCACATTACGCATTTATTTTATGAAAGAAGAGATACATACTTTGGGTATAATCATTGTGTTCCAGCTTAATTCAACATTAGAGAGGAGTAGTTGATCAAATACTTCGAATGATGTTATTTGTAAATCAATTCGACTAGAGTTCAAAAGATTAATAATTCAGTTCATTGAGAATCTACGAACTCCATATAACACACTGGACGTGGGTATTACTACTAAGGGGTATAAGGCTACTTGCACACACACCGATTTTTTGACGACCGATTTTTCACCGGCCGATTTAGTACAGCTACTTTACTACTACTTTATAGTAGTAGTATAGTACTAGTACCAAGTAGTACATACCAGATTGTTTCCATTCAAACAATCAGTTAACTTTGTTGTCGTGACACGAGGTGAATAATAATGGATCCTAAAAGAGTTGTTGCTATGTGGTTATTGTATCATCCCATTAAGCTCCGTAGGATTAAGCGTAAGTTCTGGATTCATCCAATTAATGTAAGCAGAGAAAACACGGGAACATTCCACACTCTTTTTGAAGAACTGAGGCTTGATAGCAGTAAGTTTTTCAACTACCGTACGTTAAATGTTTCCAAAGTCTCATCCCACAACACTGGTCTTGCTCCCACTAACGATATAAGGATATCGTATTATCTATATGCCCTCATTTCAATAATTACCTCGCGCTATCAAAAGTGCAGAGCAGTCGACTGGAATGGCTGATGGTGTAGCGAGAACTGGCAAGGACGGTCGGGGAAAAATCGGTGTGTGTGCAAGCCTGTATCTACTCACGGGCGCCACTGTGTCGCCGGCACATCGCCGTCACCGGTGGAACACAGTGGCAGTGGCCGGCTGCTCGTCGGCATTTTACCGGCGCCGATCAGCGGTCGGTGTGTGTGCCAGGTCCCGTTCTCGCCTACGCGCCACTATTGGAATTTGCACGGCCGTCCAAAATCGGTGTGTGTGCGAGTACCCTAATACTTCAAGGAATATGATAGTATTTCTTAGCAATTGAGTGAAAAGTTTTTCCAACACATGGTATTCAAATTTTCTTAAGACAGACCTCTGAATTATTCAACAATGTTGGTGGATATTAAAGAATTAATTATATGATTGAGTGTAGTGACTCTCTTCTAATTCAGTTCAACTGCTGGGGGAACAAACAAATTAATGACATTTGGGACTCATTATCACGTCACCAAATTAGTAAACGACAGACGTAATTGTGGCAGAGTTCACTCTCACCCTCGCCAATAGCATCTGGTCCATTACACAGTAAATATTCAGAGGTCGCAGAGTGAGTGTGAACCAGCCTTATTCGGGAGCAATAAGGTGTGCGGGAATCCAGAAAGATCAGGAAATTAAGGACGGGCAATGAAAAAAGTAATAGGCGAGTCGGAACCGGTGGCTTTTCTCTTGGGAAAAGGAGAGAGACAAAATTGTGAAGGGACTTTTCTGAAGGGATGGGGATGACCGCCCTTCTAATGGGAATAACTGTTGAAGCAAATGGAGGAGGAGTTAGAGGGGGAGTAGGAGGTGGATGAGAAGAAGTAGGAGGTTGTGGATGATGAGCTAATGCACCGCGCGCAAATTGCTACTCTCACCCCAACTATTGAACCATCTGGGATCAAGCAACAAGCCGTACTGAAGAATGAAGAATTCTGTCACCCGAAGTCAATAAGAGTCGACTATTTGACATGGAGACGAGCAGTAAGTAAAGCAGGCTGTCCCTTGTTTGCTCAGGGTCGTGTCTGCTTATTTGATGTTGTGTGTTGGTGGTAGGAGGGGGGAAGGTGGTGTAGGAAATGAATGTGAAGATGCTAGTCACTGTCTCCTTGTGTTGTCAACTTTAGACACGGGTTTGTTTTTCCACGTTCAAGCAGAAAGTGTAGTGTGTACTTGATTCAAGGAGTGTTGAGCAAATTTTCAGCAGGAAATTTTTAATCATGAAACACACGTAATGATCCACAGGAGTATTCAAATTGATTATATCGATAATTTTGTTGGAAGGATTCATGAATGAACACGTGTTATTTCGACCTTAGAATCTACGAATATCTTTTCAATTGATAAAGTTCTCATTCCACTTACTCATATTCAGCTCTTGAGTTTTTTCAAACTTAACTTTGAAATGTATAGAACTACGATTCATCATGCTTGCATTTTCATCTATGATGCAATCAATCACAAGTACCTTTTCTCCAATTCATAGGGCAAGAATCAAGGAATGAAGGAACACTGGCTTGTGTTCCTCTTCTTATTAAAACAAACTTTTTTCTGGAAATTGTATGTCTTCAGTAGCTCGATATCTCTATTATTTCTAATAATTGATAATCACTAACAAAAACCAATTCACAAGATAGACACATAACATATCAAAGAATATCGTTGACCACTCACATATAAGTTATTATCATTCTTGAGTTTGCAATTGATAGAAAAATATTGGATATTACAAGTACTTCGTTACAGTGGAACTAACACTCTTCTCCGTACAATTCAAACTAACCAATAAATTAACAAGTCCGTCTGATAATATGTTGACCATGTAAGCAGTCTTTTGCTGCAGACTTTTTGCAAGTTGAATCCGGAAGTGTCACGGATGGTTAGTAACAGAAAACAGGCCTACTGGAAATAAACCCTTTGCTGATAGAGCGTATTTTTTTGCTTTAAATTTCAATAAGTCACCACACAGGAAATGTGTATGTGCTGGGTGAGCTGGTTATTTAGTGAGCTTGTATCGACAGAGAGATTGAGCCTATAAAACATTGTCTTATTGACTGGATAGGACGTAGCCGGGATTTATGGCATTGGGACCTTCGCCACCTTCCTTGGTCTCTGTTGTCCGGGCCAAACTTTATTAATGGATTTATTGCCGCTGTGTGCCGTGACTCATTCTCTTTTTAGCGGAAAGTGAACATGGACACTGCTCGGTCTCATTCTCATTGCTCTGCTGCTCTCGATCAGCTCATATGGTATTTGCCCTGCTAAGAAATGACGAAGAGTTCTTGAAATACAATAATATCCTGTTATATTTATTGATATTAACTGAAACTATACAACTAACAACTTCACAGGTTATCGAGATGAAATTATAAATAATTCACTGGGGAAACTCTACATGAACTGTGATTGACTAGAAGAAATGAGCAGGAAAATTTTGTTCATTTTGTGCTTCGCTATGCTCATTCACCTGAATGAATCGCGATGCGCGAGTTGCTATCATCTATATACAGAAATCAATCATCATTTTGAATGAATATCAAAAAATCTTCCATTTCTTTAGCATTCATTACAAGTTTTTGAAACAATTTAATAGAATAATGTTCTCGGAATCGGGTTGATTCGAATTAAATAAGTAAAAAATCTTTCAGACACTGTTCTAACCAACATACCAACTTAAACATCACCACTCTGGTAACAACAATATTCATCAATTCACTCAGTCATAGAGAGCAGAACAAAACGCTTTTCCACACCAAGGTCAAATACTCTCCTAGGAATACCCTTATTCCAGAGATGATGATAAAATAATAATTTCTTTGGTAGCCGTAAAGACGAAACGTTTTTTATCTTTCAACTTGAAAGTTTCAAAATCAGAATCGAAATCATTCACTCAAAACCATAAAAGCCGGGGACATTTCCCGGAACTCATCTACCCAATTCCCATTAATGAATGCGCAGAAAAGGGCTCGCTAAGTCCTGATAGTCAATCTCCCAAGCTGATTAAAAAACCTCTTAATCCCTTGCGCACCTGTCTGTGATTAATTACAAGTTCCGCGAACGCTGTGTCATTTTGTCTTCTTTGCAATCACTATCAGACGGGTCTTTTGGGTAATAAAGATTAATCTGGCTCTTCCATACGGATTGATTCACCATGAACATCTGAGCTTACATGATTTGTTCGTCTGCGAACAGAATTTGAAAAAGGAATTGCATATTGATATTAGGAAAGAACATTGAAACATGAGATTATGCTTTTACTGCTGATAATAGCTTTATACTTTTTTAATTCATGTTCTGCTTTATATCAAGTCATTTTTTGCAATTCTCTGATCGTGGCTACAATATTCCTTCCCAATTATCATTATTGAACACTCCCTATGACTCCTAAGTCCAGATAAACATTTCAGCCCTGTAAAACTATAAGAACTTCAGATATCAATTAATGATGAAATAAATCTTGAAAATAGTCGAAATTCCAAAAATAGCTCTGTTATGGCAAGTATCCCACACGATCAAAGATAGTTATTGATAACAAAGTATTAGAGCAAGTGTCACAATACTGCTATCTTGGTTGTGATATCAGTTTCAAAGATGATTTAGATGTTGAAAGGAAAATCGGAAAATTCCAATCGATATGTGGTAACATCAGCAGAACTTTAGGGAAGAAAGCGAGGAAAGAAACTATAACGAAGTTCTACAGAGTGATGGCTGCCCCTGTTCTCCTGTATGGAAGTGAATCATGGATCACCACGAAATCACAGGAGAGCAGGCTGCAGGCAGCAGAAATGAGATTCCTACGCAGAACGAAGGGCTGTGACAGACGAGACCACATGAGAAATGAAGAAATAAGAAGAGAATTGGGTGCCTTCAACATGAATGAAAAAGTTGTATGTCATCGAAACGAGTGGAGGGAACATATTATAAGAATGCCAACGGAAAGAATTCCTTTAAAAATTTTAAATTACCATCCGATAGGAAAAAGAGACATTGGTAGACCTCGGAAAAGATGGCAATAGAGGAAATCAAATAAGAATATAGGAAAAGCTGATAAAGAAATTCAAAATTAATAACATTTTATACTTGTATAAGCTATTTTTTAGATATAATATATTCCTCCAAAACATTTAAATTTTTTGTAGAATGCTGCTGTGAGTCGGAACAGGCAAAAGCCTAATCCATGAAGGCAAGAAGAAGAAGAAGAAGCTCTGTTATGTATGTTCTTGCTCTAATATTCAAAATAACCCTAGAAATCAGACAAGACACCATCTCCATCGTTATACAAACAGATACAATCATGTTATTCTGAAGCACTGCATGTGAGCTTGCCAATTTTGATTTTCTCCCTTCGATAAAAATGATTGATTCATTCAATGTTTTCCTGTATTCAATGAATACAGATGAACTATGTTGGGTAGATGGAGCAATTATAAAAATATAATTTCAAAGTAGTGTATCACTGGCTGTTTGATATGCTGTATAGAGAGCCTCCGTTAAAATCAGTGAGATAAATGTAAAGCACTTGTAAAAACTTCCATATAATAATAGTTATTATTATGATTCCATTTAAAAAAATAGCCTCTATATCTATAAAAGGCTAAGTCACGACAGACTGAAATCACACCACAGCCCAAACTACTCAGCCTACAAACTTGAAATTTTGCACAATTGTTTATGATAGCCTCAAAACATCCACTAAGAAAGGATTTTCAGAAATTTTCCCCCCTGGGGGAGCTGGGGCCCCCCAAAAATGTTGTACTTTTTAACCGTTCATTGCACAGCAAAGTCATGAGGAACTTTTTTGTTCAACTACGAAAAAAAATCAGATCTATGCAGAAAAAATCTGACCAGGAGCAGAGAGGGGTCCAGGAGAGGGCATTTTTTGAAAATTTTCATATAAAATCACACTACAGCTAAAACTAATTGGCCTACAGACTTGAAACTCTGCACAAATATTCTTCAAACATGCTAGACGCGCACTAAGAACGGATTTTGAGATATTTTCCCTCTAAGGGTTTCAAAGGATGGAAAAGGATCCTATTTAGTAAGGTTATGAACATGGTAAGGTGAATGCCATATGGAACTGAGATAATTGACACATGATATTCTAACATAATATGTTGTATTCATTGGAAAGCTTAAAATAATTTTATCAATCAACTGATCGAATTTAATTTTCCGTGGATCGAAAGCGCGAATTTGCCACGTGGTTGTTCCATTGTTGTAAAAGCTTGGCCAGTTCGGTTTGCGCCTTCTATCAGCTGTATATGAAGTCTAAAGGTGCGTACATGAGCAATTCACTTTCAATCAGCTGATGCCAAGCTTTTTATAACTGTATCTTACCGTTTCTATAAAAATACAGATATAATCAGCTGATTAAAAGTGAATTGCTCATGTTTGCGGCGCGTAAATCTGTACGCACCTTCATAAATTCCGATTAGAACGGAGCACAGAGATTTTCTTTGGTTAGGAGTTTGTTAATAATCCTTTTTTGGAATTCAAATTTTATTGCAAACAAAAATCACATTGAAGAATTTAGACAACAAGATTACAAAAGCAAGATGTCAAACATAAACCTACACTTATTTGTAGCACGGCCAGAAAAAGACAAACTTGAGTACTAGCTGTGAGTTCATTCAATATAGCTTATATTTTTGTGTTAATATTTTGTGAACAAAAAGTACGAGTTGATGAGAGATGTGAGTAATTTCTTATATTGATCTAAATGGTTATTCATATTGTAGTAGTCGGGGTCACTTCAAAGTTTTTTATTTTGTAGCTAATAAATTTCATACGTATCGATTGTCCATAATGTATTCAGTGTCCATAATGCAAGTGATTGAACTAATCAAAATTAATGGCTTGCTGGCACTTCATAGAATTTATAGTATTCCTGGTTATTGAGCTTGTCTTTTTTCAGCGTTGACTATTAATAATGAAGCTTTATTTACAACCAGCTTACCTGGCGAACTTCGTACCGCCAAGAAGTATCTCATGTTACACTTTACTTCATTTGGTGAATCATGAAATTTATCAATATTTCCATTTACATCTGAATACGGACTTCCTTTGTGCTCAGTCATGCAGCATTCATTATTCCCAGAACATATTCTTCTCAATCAATTGGTGGTAATATCTAACAGTAAAGTGTTGAATTAAAAAAAATAGATAGGATTAATCAGTGTTTCAAAGATGAATTCAATGTTTTAATGGTTGTTGATTGTCAATAGATGGTCCAGGAAATGTACGATGAATCACACAGAATTACATATTTTTTCCATCTTCCATTTGAGGATGAATATAAGCTAAATTAAAAAAAAGTAAATTATTCTGCCATTAATGAATGCAATATGAACAACTCTCTTCCATGAAGTGAATAATTTTTATCCAACATTTTCCGGTTACTCATTGGTTGAGTTCAAAGCCACTGATCGGTGAGTGAACGGTGAGATCGGTGAGTGAACGTGGCTCTGAACGAACCAGTTTTTGGTCGTTGAACGATGCATAGACTCAAATGCAGCGCTACTGTACTTGGAATTAAAATCGGCCATTGAGGGGATAACCAGGAAGATTATTACATACTAAAGATCTTGAAGTTTTTTGTGATCTTTAATATTACAAAAATATAGATATTATATAATATCTCGCGCTAAAATACCTCAATGGAACCTTCAATTTCAGGTAAGAACAAGCATTGGGAAGGCACAGGCATTGTGCGTTTATACCTCTTCAAGGTCTTTGGTCTAACTGATGAAAAAAAACGTCATATCCGGTTCGTTCACTGATCAGTTGTTAATCGTACTTTCCACCGATGGAAAAGAACGTAAATAGAGTAGCTGAACGTAAACAGACATGGCTGAATAAGAAGTTGTTTACGAATAATGGACTCCATTATAATGTATTTGGGAGCAGAGAAATGCATGATTACATAAATTCAATAACATTAAAAATATTTTACAAAGCATTTAAAACAACTCCAATCACCTGATGGTTTTCCATTTTAATTGATTACAATGAAATAGGTTAAGTTTTAGTTTTGTTTACAAAATATGATCAACAGGGGAAACATCTGTCAGTCATGACTCATGAGCAACCGTTCAGCCACAGATTACACACAAAATGGAAGGTATCAATCTAACCAAGATTTGAGTGCACCAAGACCACGACACGTCATGACTGCATCATCTTGTTAGAAATTAAATCTACTGCTGTATTACAATGCTACACTTTCTTTCAAGATAGCGGATTATGGCGTCAAGATACTAGCCGACTTTTCACTCTGTGGTCAATCTGTGATCACTAATTGCTTATCTAATGTGTAGGTCATAAGTAATTAAATTGACGAGATTTATAATTATAACTTCAATTTATTAGAACAATATTTACAAGCTCCAAACTGTGGAGACATTCCAAGACCGACGAGTACAATGAGCATACGAGCATAGAGGTTATTTAACAATGATGTAGTAGCACACTAGAGTGCTCTCATCAACATCATCCTCCTTTACATGAAACAAATAAATTGACAGTATCCCAATTAATACAATATTAGTCAACTACAACCATACAAGATGATAGTTTTTCAAATTGTTGTTTAATAAAAAGAGAAATAAAATTAAGTTGAACTTGTGCATACAAATTAAAGACAATAAAATTAATTATAAGATAATCTTTTTGGATTTTCAATTGTTTTACCTCGGCTTGTAACATAGCCATCAAATTTTTTTATCACAGCATTTTTTCTTCATCGGTTTCATTTATAGGTTGACATTACTTGAAATTGGTGAGCCTTGGCGTATAGGACTAGTAACCAAATGGTCATATCTACCAACATTAGACTCATCATAAGGAGAAGTAATAAAGAATTTTCTATTTCTACGGTATAATCTATTGTTCTCATCCTTGACAATATAGGAACGAGGTACAACATCTTCTGAGATTATTTCACCAGTAGACCAAGACGCTTGTGGGTTTTTCTTGGAAAGAAAATTATCATTATTTATATTCAGCTTTGATAGAGGCTTAGCATTCTTATTATAATACTTTTGAGTTGACAATTTTCGTTCATTCACAAGTACAGGATCAGGTTTAGTTATCTTTGGTTCTAAGAACTTTGAAGTACAAGGCAACTTTGTGTTCAAGTTTCTAGAAAATAATAATTGTGCAGGTGATGGCAAATTACCTTTGGGAGTATTCCTATAGTTCAATAGAGCTACATAAGGATCTGTATTAGAGAATTCACATTTTTTCAATATACCTTTTGCAATTTTTACACCAGATTCAATTTGACCATTTGACTGCGAATACTTAGGAGAAGTAATAATATGAGAAAATTCAAAATCAGATACAAATTTCTTGAAATCAGAACTAGTGAATTGAGTACCAGCATCTGTTACAAGTGTTTGAGGAATGCCATGACGAGCAAATATTGATTTCAATTTATTAATAACACTTTTAGCATTCAATTCAGACAAAGATACAAGTTCAATATATTTCGAATAATAATCCATAACAACTAGAAAATCCTTAGACTTAAACTCAAACAAATCAGCAGAAATTTTATCCCAGGGTAGATTAGGAATTTCATGAAACATTATAGGTTCTTTAGAATCACAAGGAGAATAAATAGTACAAGTCATACAATTATTTACAAATTCCTAAATGTCAGCATTTATACCAGGCCAATACAATATTTTGCTCTTATTTCACATGTATTAACACGAACATGACCCTCATGTATTTTTTTAAGCATTTCTTTCCTTAATTTACATGGAACAAGAATTCTGTCATTTTTAAATATAGCAACCCATCAATTACATGCAAATCGTTCTTCACATTCCAATAAGGTCTGACCTCATTTTGCAAATAATTACTCTTGTTTGTTGGCCAACCATTCAAGACAAAGATCTTTGACAGTATTTAGTATTAAGTCTTCATTGGTTTCAATTTTTTCTTAGAAATAGGCAATGAGTTTTTGAAAAGGCTGACTTGACAAATAATTATGTCCTCATCAGTTTTATGAATATCCTCTACACAAGTTACAGGCATAGAAGATCTTGAGAGAGTATCAGCAATGAACATAAAGGTTACCTGGTTAATAGATGACTTCAAGGTCATAACACTGAACTTTACGAAGAATTTACTTTGCAATCTCAAAGGGGCTCCGTGAACTTGTAGTGCACAAGCCCGGAAAAAATTGAAAAAAATTGACAATAAACTACGAATTTTGTGTCGGCAAAATATCCAAAAATTAAATTTTGTACAAGCACAGTTTTTTTTTACACACATTTGAAGTCGCAGTCAAGGTCATTTTCCAATGCTAATTTCCCTGTGCTGGAAGTGTGAACTTGTAGTGCACATGTCAGAAAAAATCCGAAAAAAATTGACAATAAACTACGAATTTTGTGTCGCCTGAATATGCAAAAATCGAATTTTGTACAAGCACCGTTTTTTAATTAGACGCTTTTGAAGATGGAGTCAAGGTCATACATATCATTGATTATTATCCCTATGCTGGCTACCTGCCAGCTACGGATATGCTCATGCAGGCAGTATATTATGCAGGCGTGATAGTACGATTTGTATTACTTTGAATAAATAAAATACTGTATCCAAGTAGAAAAGATGATCTATTGAATCATCATCAACCACAAAAAAATGAAATATGCAAGCACAGTTTTCACGGGAAAATTTCAAAGTTCAAAATTTGTAATAGTGATACATAGTGACATTTTTTCCAAAAAACGTGACATTTTTTCCAAAAAACGTGACATTTTATGGGAATTCTTGAATAATCAACCGCAAAAGTCAAGTGCATGGCATTTCTTCTGTTATTTTGGACTGGATGCAATGTTGAACATAATATATAGTATCATTTCTGATCTTGAATGAATTTTGTACAAGCACAATTTTCACGAAAAAAAATACCAAAGTTAAATACCAGTTATAGGTATCCTCTTGAGAATTATTGAATAATCAGCCACAAAAGTCAAGTGCATGGCATTTCTTCTGTTATTCTGGACTGAATGCGATTGTAAACATATACAGAATCAGTCCTGATCACGAATGAATTTTGTACAAGCACAGTTCTCACGGAACTGGTGATTGTGATTGTGATTGTGATGAAAAAATGATTTTCATCATTGCATTCAATCCAGAATAACAGAAGAAATGCCATGCACTTGACTTTTGTCGTTGATTATTTAAGAATTCTCAAGAGGATACCTATAACTGGTATTAAACTTTGGAACTTTTATTCGTGAAAACTGTGCTTGTACAAAATCCATTCCTGATCAGGAATGATTCTATATATGTTCAACATTGCATTCAGGCCAGAATAACACAAGAAATGCCATGCACTTGACTTTTGTGTTTGATTATTCAAGAATTCCCAAGTAGATACCTATAGCTGGTATTAAACTTTGGAATTTTTTTTTGTGAAAACTGTGCTTGTACAAAATTCATTCATGATCAGAAATGATTCTATATATGTTCAACATTGCATTCAGTCCAGAATAACAGAAGAATGCCATGCACTTGACTTTTATTGTTGATTATTCAAGAATTACCCATAGTATCACTATTACAAATTTTGAACTTTGAAATTTTCCCGTGAAAACTGTGCTTGCATATTTCATTTGTGGTTGATGATGATTCAATAGATCATCTTTTCTCCTTGGATACAGTATTTTATATATTCAAAGTAATACAAATCGTACTATCACGCCTGCATAATATACTGCCTGCATGAGTGGTAGGGTAGCTGGCAGGTACGTAGGGAAATAATCAATGATATGTATGACCTTGACTCCATCTTCAAAAGCGTCTAATTAAAAAACGGTGCTTGTACAAAATTCGATTTTTGCATATTCAGACGACACAAAATTCGTAGTTTATTGTCAATTTTTTTCGGATTTTTTGTGACATGTGCACTACAAGTTCACACTTCCAGCATAGGGAAATTAGCATTGGAAAATGACCTTGACCGCGACTTCAAATGCATGTAAAAAAAAACGGTGCTTGTACAAAATTTAATTTTTGGATATTCTGCCGACACAAAATTCGTAGTTTATTGTCATTTTTTTCAAATTTTTTCGGGCTTGTGCACTACAAGTTCACGGAGCCTCTCAGGGGCATTCGACAAAGGCTTCTTGAACAAGCTCACAAGTGGTTTGTGATCTGTTTCCACTGTTTTTTTTCTGGAAAAAATATATTGGTGAAAACGAGTGCAACCAAAATTAATTGCTAACATTTCCCTCTCTATTTGACTATTATTACGTTGACTTTCTGTTAATGCTCTTGAAGCATAAGCGACAGGCTTGTTGTCACTCAGCAAAACAGCTTCAAGGCCATTTGAACTTCTATCAACAGATAATATTACCTCTTTTCTATAATCAAAATATGTGAGAACAGGGGGATTCATTAACAATTGTTTCAGCCTGTTGAAAGCTAGTTCTTGGGGTTGATCCCAATGAAACAATATATCATTTTTCATCAATTCTCTCAACGGTGTTGTGATAGTAGAATAATTACGAATGAACATGGATAAGTAATTTGTTACACTAAGAAACCTTTCTAGTTCCTTACGATCAGCAGGAGTTTTAATTTTCTGAATAGCTAGTACTTTAATTGGATCCGGTGATACACCAAATTGTGAATAGACATGACCTACAAATTTTTCTTCGGTATCACGAAAGCTACATTTTGACATATTGAATTTTATACCATTCTCTTTTGCAATTTCTAAAACTAGTCTTAATCTATCATCATGAGTTCTCGAATCAGGTCCACTGACCACTGACACAGATATCATCAAAGTAAGTAAGAACACCATCAATATTACCAAACAATTCGTTCATTTTTGATTGAAAGATGTCTGGTGCACAGCTCAAAAGCCATAAGGCATACGCAAAAATTTGTAACTACCATAAAGTGTGTTGAATGTACACAATTTACTACTTTTATCATCTAGTTTGAACATCCAAAATGCAGAGCTAGCATCTAGAACAGAGTATACTTTAGAATTTATCAATTTATTCGCAATTTCCTCGGAAGTGGGAATTTGACACTGAGGTCGTTTCAAATACTTGTTCAAATTTCGTGGATCTAAGACAACTCCGAGTCCGGAATTCTTCTTGTGAATTAATACCATACTATTCACCCATTCAGTTGGTTCAATTACTTTAGCAATAATACCTTTACTTTCTATGTTGTTGAGTTCAATTTTAAGTGATTCAAGTAATGCAAAAGGAACTCTCCTTGAAGGTTCAATCTTAGATTCGTAGTTGTCAATTGAGCTTAATTCAACTGCACCTGGAATTGTTTCTAAATTTCCATCAAACATTACTTCAAAATCTTTACACATGAATGTGTCTTCAACAGTAAGTGAATCTATGGTACGAGTTATTAGACCTGAGGAGCAACATGTACTAAGGCCCAACAACGGTTGGCAGGTTACATCAACAATTACAAAAGAAATTTTGCAAGTTTTTTCTTTGACAAGACAGGTTAGGTTACATCTACCAATTACTGAAGCTTTCTGACCAGTAAATGAAGTAATTATAACACCAGTATTTTCAATAATTGAATTAGTAAGGTCTAAATCCTTAAATTGAGAATAGGATAGCAAGTTTGTTCGAGCACCAATGTCTAGTTTGAATTTAATTTTTTTACCATTAATTTCAATTGTTTCGAACCAGTCATGTACACTTTTACTGTTTTCCAATACAGTTTCAATTGAAAAATTTTCCATTTGTATATTTCCTGCAGTATCAATTGAGTCTTCATTATTTACACTTGCCTCATTTATTTACTTTTTATTAGCATTACCTTGGGATGTGGAGTTAAAGTTGTGAGTTGATTTTTTCAACTTGCACATAGATGAGAAGTGATTTTTCTTGTTACAAGGAAAACAAAACTCACCATAAGCAGGACATTGATTAATGGCATGATTATTGCCACAATTCGAACATTTGTTAATGAATTTTCCATGTAGATTACCAGTATGAATTTTCGTCTTGGCGCTGAAATTGTTTCGAGAATTTGGTGATTCATTCCTCGAACGGAAGTTCATTGTGGCTTGCGCGATTTCAGAGTTGTCCAATTCCTTTACTTGGATTTGTGATAATTCAGCCGCTTTGCAAATTGAAAGAGTTTTGTCAAGAGTCAAGTCCGGTTCACGTAAAAGTCGTTCTTTATGTGTTGATTTGAAGAATTCAGACCACATATGTGTACATCTCTCACTAATCCCTCTCGAAGGGCATCGAACTCACAGTTTAGGCTTTTGTTGATCAAGTCCGTAAAGTAGAAGTCTATTGACTCGTTAATATTTTGTTTCCGAGTAAGAAATTTATGTCTCTCAACCGTGAGATTCTTTTTCGGTAGGAAATAGTTTTGAAATTTAGATACAACAAGTTCGTAATCCTGAGAGTCTTTCTCATTCAAATTGAAAAAATTGAATAATTTCAAAGCATTTTAGTCCCAAATTATGCAGCAATATAGCTATTTTACGTTCATCGGTTTCCTTGCTTAAATTTGAAGCTACAAGAAAAATTTTGAACTGCTGAATCCAACGTGTCCAATTTTGCGATACATCACCATCTATTGTGCGGTCCACGTTATAATGGCAGTGGATAAAAATAAAAGAATAGCGATGCCGATTCTCTGCATTAATTAATTATATTTCTTCACTGTCAAAAACATAATTGACATCGTTGTGGACCTGGAAAAGGATAGTACCACCGTCTTTGTCGAATGATAGACAAGGATAGCAAAACCAAAGTTGATCAAATACTGTCATTATAAAGTGGACTTTACTGTGCCTATAGTAAGGTCCACTTTATAATGAGCCTATGCCAGGTTCAATAGACACAGACTTAGAAGTAGTATTTGTCGACATGATTTACGAAACTCAGTTACACTATGTAACGTATCAAAATCTGAGGGGTAAACAAAATCCCTATTTAGAAGAATTTTATAGGTCTGAAATGGAATAACTAGTCTAGTATTCCCAAATGCGATAACGTATTGGAAGATTAGATAATATCAGGTATCACGGCTAAAATTAGAACAGTCGGATAGAAAAAGAAAGTTATTTGCTACTTATATTATATTATATAAAGTATTGGAAAATTTGAGGTTAGGCTTAAAATACCTACTGATCAGCGACATAATGATCGATCAATTCATAACATAAAATCTAGCCAGACACCTTGGCAGAAAGTTATTGTAACCAAATGGTATGCAACTAGAGGACTTTAAAAAAGCACATGGCTAATTGTTGTAGAGGGAGAAACAACTTATAAACCTTATAAAAATATACTATATGTAATAAATGTACTTAAACCACCAAATAAGAATTAATTAAAATGATGCAGGAGATTAAAAAGGAAAATACAGCAATTAAAGAGTCCAATAAACAGGGTCTGGAAGAGGCAACGGACGCCATACAGTCATTAGAACGGAGGTTAGATGCTATCAATAGCAAAGTAGAAAATCATAGGGAAGAGTTGAAAGTAATGATAAATTTACAAAGAGAAAGTCAGGATAAAGTTGCGGCAGGATTATCAGAAAGGTTAGATACAGTTACCTGTGAACTAAATGAAAGGATAGATAGTCTAACAATACAAACCACCGCACCTATTCAAGAAATAGCAACCAGCATTAAAGCCGATTGCCAACAGGAAATCCAAAAACAGATTACAGCCGCTAACCAAAACATATCAGTGGATAAAAATCCAAATAGTATCACAGCTATGCATAATAAACAAACCAGCATGTACACACAAATGAACCAATTACAAGGTGATCTAAATCAGAACACAGAAACATGTAAAGCTTCAAATGGAACTCTGCAAATACAAAAATCCACTCTAACACAATTGAATCAAGAGGTAAAGACTAATAAGATTGCAAGTAATAATCAATGGCAACTGGCACATGAGAAAATAATAGCATTAGAAAATAATAGCATTAGAAAATAAAATCCAGCAACAACCCCATGGAACTCAGGCAGACAGCATCAATTCACACAGTATACTGCAGGGACTAAGTAAATTTGATAATACGGATTGCCATTTGCAACCTCAACCGTTCATTGATCAAATAAAATTAGTACAAACTCTTGCACCCACCTCTTGGAGTATGTGGCGACTCCGTTTGACCAGCTTACTAAGTGGCAAACCCCTGATGTTTTTTCGGAGTAGAGTTGTTTACATCATTGGAGGCGTTTATCGCTGTCTTCCTGGAACAGTATTGGAGCAGAAGTAAACAGTTGGATGTACTAGCGGATATCATACCATGCGATTTCAATCCTAATTTAGATGGTGCATATACCACTTTCGTCACTGCCCTACAGTTCAAGAATTCTCAGCTGAACGAGCCAATAAACAAATCTGCCTTAGCAAGTATCATTTTAAAAAAGCTACCTTACCGAGTTAGAATGGTGCTCGCCACTCAACCAATAACCGATTGTAAACAATTAATAAACCATCTATATGGCATACAATCTGTGATGGGAATACCAAATCACCGGTCAGATCAAATGTATACACAGAATCAACATGATTCAAAAATTGATCAATACACCAGTCAAGCTTATGAATCAGTACCATATGATCGCTCCCAATCTACTCCTCAATTTGAATGCTGCTATGATCATAAACAAAATAATAATTGGAATAATAGAAGTTTTCAAAATTGCCCAACAAATCATTACCCACAGCAAAATAATCTAAGGAATTATTATGATGGCCAGGACCAATTAAACACAAATAATGGTTATGCTCACAATAATTATAATAGAAATCATAAACTACCACCACATCAAATAAGTACAAACTACACATTAGCACATGCAACCAGATTAAACCAACAAAGAACACAGAACCCAACACCTGATAATCCACCACCAGACACAGAGAAGACTACAGCTAAAAAATCATGACTATATGATACCCCCAATATAACGCATACAAGCTCTGATGAAACAAATAAAGAAAAGCCAGACACTTCAGCATCATATACCACCTTTAGGAATGATTTACCAGAAATTCTATTAGAAGAACCAGAAAAAGAATGCAGGATACCCGATACACAGATGCAAGCATATATCGATATCGAATTATATGGAATGAAGGTTCAAGCATTAGTAGATAGTGGTTCACAATGTAGCCTTATACAAGCAGATATATTTCAATGCCTAAAAGAAAAAACAAAATTAGCTATTCTACCACTAACAAATGTATATGTATCAGGTATCAGTCCAGGACGGCGAATACATATAACTACCCAATTTTTACTGGAAATAGACCTTCAACAACAACAATTCGCTTATACATTTCTTGTATTACCTGTATCCGGTCCACACTTAATAATAGGCACAGATTTTCTCAAACATTTCCAAGCCTGTTTAAATTTCAAAACATTGAGATTCCACGCTTTTACCGAATCTGAATCACACGAAGTTATAGTACCACTTGATTTGAAAAAACGCACTGAAGAAAGGTCATGCAAACAATCCATGGCAAGACCATATATTCAACGGTAGATTTAAGTGCAGGATACTGGCAAGTACAAGTAGCACCGGAGTCGCATGACTATTTATCTTTTCTGTTCAATGGACGTAACTACAGGTTCACTCGTTTAGCATTTGGATTGCAAAATGCTATGGCTATATTTATACAATGTCTGAGACAGGCGCTAGAATACGATATCGGAGACTAATGCATGCTATACGTGGACGATGGATTGATATCCTCACAAAATATACGCGAGCATTGCCAGCATCTGGATACAGTATTTGATAGACTGATCAATTGCAGACTGAAACTGAAACTATCAAAGTGTGAATTTTTTGCAAACGAAGTAAAATACCTAGGACATATAATTACACCAACTGGCATATCACAGGACACAAATAAACTAGTAGCTATCAGACATTTTCCATCACCAATCAACCGCAAACAACTACAAAAGTTTATTGGATTTCTACAGTTCTACCACTGCTTTAACAAACAAATGTCACACTACACCGCCCAGCTCAGTCACGTATTATCCAGCACCTAACCTTGGAGATGGACTGATAATGAAGAGGCCATATTTCAACAACTAAAAGAAGCATTCCTAAACTCTGTCGTACTGAAACATCCTAACATGAAGAAACCTTTTTTCTTGAATGTTGATGCATCGGATTATGCGATAGGCACAGAGATTTTCCAAGAAGACATTGTTACTCGGCAACAAGATATTTATCAACACAGACCATAAAGCCTTAACATTTTTTAAAACAGCCAAATTAAATCACAACTGCTTATCCAGATGGTTCCTTGCACTTCAAGAGTATGATATTGAATTGACCCCTCTGCCAGGAAAGAAAAATCAGACTGCCGACTTTTTATCCAGAGAAATAGATGCCACATATTGTCAAGATACCAACCTGAAATGTTTCACAGTAAAGAACAGTGAAAGCATACCATATCCCCCCAATATCCAACCACGAATTCACACTGCCATATTGACCCCTGAAAAAATCTGCATCGCACAATATGAAGACCCAAAACTATCCCAGATCCGTGAACTGATGGAGGAAGGAGCTACTGAACTGCCCGACTACCTGCGACAGTACACCCGCTGCAAAGGATTTATGTTCCACCGACCAGCTTAGAATACTTACGACTGGCGCATAATAATTCCCACAAACATAGAAACAGACTTGATAAAAGAAGCCCACAAACATATTGGACATTTTGGAGCAATGAAGACCCACCACATGCTAAAGGAAAGTTGTTACTTCAAAAACATGCATAAAAAAGTGACCAAAATAATAAAAGCTTGCGATATATGCCAGAAAGCCAAATATATGCAATACCACATCAGAGGCGAAAAAAATCCCATTCTACCTAGTACACCACTGGAATTAATATCAGTGGATATATATGGTCCATTACCTATGGCCCAATATGAAAAGAAATACATATTCGTGCTCACATGTATTTTCTCAAAATATACAATGCTATTTCCCATAGGTAAATTAACAGGAGAAGCCTTGGCCCGATGCGTAACAGGAAGATGGACTAATGAAGTAGGAAAGCCTAAACGCATCCTATCCGACAATGCAACCTATTTCTGTAGCAAGCAGTGAAAAGAAATACTTCACCTGGCTCATATTAAATGGTCGAGAACTTCTCTTTATAACCCCAGCGCTAATCCCGTGGAGCAACTTATGGCAGAGATCTCTCATTTTATGCGGACTTACTGTAATGAAAAACATCAACAATGGGTTGAATACTTATCATTTTTAGAGAAATGTTATAATAATAGCCTAAACGAAAGCACTGGTCATACTCCTTATGAAATCATGTCTAGTAGAAGAAACGATACATTTATCGAAAAATTAATTGATTTTCCAAGCTCAGAAATAAATGAGCCAACAAGTTCTAATATCCATCATCTAGTTAGATTAAAACTAGAACAAACAGCCAATAATAGAAAGAGGTATCATGACCAAGCTTACAAAATACTTTCATATAAAATTGGAGATGAAGTCTTAGTAAAAAGCCACTGATTATCAAATGCTTTGGGGAAAGTAACACATAAATTCTTTTTTATTTATTCAGGGCCATTCACTGTTGTAGCCATATCGCAACACAACACAGTCCAGTTGCAGGAGAAAAAAGATACGCACACTGTCTGGTGGGAAAATGTAGCCAATATTAAACCATATCATAGAATTTGAAGTAAGTACAATAAGAAGTCAAATGAAAACAACATTATCAACCAATTACTGACCTTTCTTAATAAATTTAATATTGATGAAGCACCTCATGTCAACAAATCCGATTTTCAATTTCTTCCAACTGTTAGAGGCCTGAAACAAACAGAAGAACAATTTTTAATTATGTATTTTCTCACTCAGCATTGTATAAAAAAGGGCACAAGAGGGGAAAGTAAAAATAAAATAAGTAAATTACCTTAAAATGTGGAAATTATGACGAATAGGTTAACTTGTATCGCTCGAATAGAAGCTAGGAAATTATGACGTCAAAAAAGCGGAAATCTGAAATTCAGTCAGCCGGCCAAAGCCACCTAGATCCAGTATGCAGCTCTTATATATATGTTATGAAAAGTATTGTACCCAAAAAGCTATTTATATGTTATTTAATGTATCTATTAATGTTAATATATTTATTTATATGTTCTATAATATTATTACCATTGTTTATACCATGTTGTTACCGAGAAACCTCAATTGAAATGAGTTACCATAAAAGCCCAAACCAATGTATAGCAAAAAGAAGAATTTGTACCTGATTTTATAGAACATTGTTAATATTTGGAGACCAAGAAATTGTAATGAAGTATGAGCCCCAAAAATTGTTAATTGAAACTTTTCTTGAAAGGAATTTATTGTATGAGAATCAGATGTTTATTGTATGAAGATAAGTTGGTACCACTGCAAGTGGAAGATTTGAAAGTACTGTATTATGTTGTAGAGGAGGAAATGTATTCAAGATGTTTTATTTGTGATATTTTTGTGTTCATAAGGAGGAATTTTGTTATTGTTTTGATGGAGATTTAAGGGGAGCGTAAGCAGATAAGGTCTGCGAATTATTATGATAATATTTGAAAGTGTTTTTGGTGGATATTTATAGGTTATGTTGATATGTTGAAGAAAGAATTTGTATTAAAAACATTGTTGATTCTCAAAATATTTTGAATTCAAATTCGGGGGCGCGTGTAACATATTAAAATATGATGGGCGAGCAAAATCACTATTTGGGAGAATTTTATAGGTCTGAAATAGCTAGTCTAGTATCGCCAATTGTGATAACGATTATTAAAAGATTAGATAATATCAGGTATCATGGCTAAAATTAGAACAGCTGAATAGAAATAGGAAGTTATTTGCTACTTATATTATATTATATAAAGTATTGGAAAATTTGAGGTTAGGCTTAAAATACCTACTGATTGGCGACATAATGATCGATCAAGTCGCATAACGTGAAATCTAGCCAGACACCTTGGCAGAAATTTATTGTAACTGAATGGTATGCAACTAGAGGATTTTAAAAAAGCACATGGCCAATTGTTGTAGAGGGAGAAACAACTTATAAACCTTATAAAAATATACTATATGTAATAAATGTACTTAAACCACCAAATATAAATAAATTAGAGTATTAAGGAAGTAGGAGGTTCCTAGGCGCATGTATACCATAGTGAATTTGCATGAACCAATCAAATTGTAGTAATCGATGGGCGGCAATAGAGAACCGATTCAAATGTATTTATAAATATCTCTATAAATGATAAGATTTTGTAAATTTTTACTATCCAGTTTATGTATTAGATATGGCCTGAGGACATATAAAATATCATATGTATGATATAGGTAATAATTTAGTAGATTGGCATGGACTATTTGAAACTTTAAATGGCGTAGTAACAGATTATTTAAATTTATGTAGATTTGCAAGTCGGAAATGAAAATTGTGGAAATAAAAGTAGAACCTACCCACTTGCCTGTGAGACACCACTATGGAAGGACACTAAAATTTTGTAGAGCACAAAACCCTTTATTACATTGTACTTTTCAAAGACTTAAAGTTTAAATTCATTCATTAATTTTCTATAAGACTTAGAAGTGATGCTGCATTAAAGCGAAAGTCATTAAATATTTATTTAATCCCTGGGAGAAGACGACTTCGGCCACCAAAAATCTAGGACTACCAGGAAATTCGGATCGCTGCCAACAGCTTATAAAAATTCAGCATATGAGTGATAAATAGTCGAAATATAAAGTTAGGGCGCCCTCAGTGCTTCGAGTGAAATAAATATAAAAGCTATCTAGTTGGAAAGGTCATAAATATTAAGAATTAATACAAAACTTGCACAAGTCTTAAGAGGGTATAAGAAATATCTTATTAAATAAGAATAAGTCAATTTACATATCCAAAGGTACACAAATTAAAGGAATATTAAATTCTAATCTTGTAATACAAATGCTCACCCAATCATCTATTCTATATAATAATTTGTAATAATATAATGTAGCTCTTGTTCACTGGATAAATTGATTTATCTATTTCCATCAGAGGCCGAACCTCCTGCCCTGAGAGATATATATATTATGTTATTGAGAAATATACTGGAAATTACAGAAATTAATATATTTATAATCTATGATCTATCAATTTATCATTCTATGATTTATGAAATATGATATAAAGTGAGATTACCTAAATCGACAAGCAACAGCAAGTCGATACCAAAGCTGCATGCAAATAAATGCATATTATCAATGAATTGAAAAGCACATGATAAAGTTTCGTGCAATAGAGCTAAAGAATAGTGTACTGGTCTGTGATATTTTATCTTGATATATTTATTTCATATATTTTCTATATTGATCTGACTTTAATATTTATTCATACAATATATGTATCAAATTTTTTATGGTGTACCATTCATTTTATTCCCCAATACCACAGAGTACAAATCACATTTCTATTTATTAATTATCAGTATTAAATTATTAAGAGAGTTACCATCCAATTTTATCAGTAATAGAATAAACTGGTTTTCACAGCCATATACTGTGTTGTTGATTAAATCTCTGAAAATAATACTTTCCAGAAATTTCTATAAATTGTCCAAGCAATAATTTGCAAGAGCTCCTGAGTGAGTTTATAAAGATTTTAGCGAAATTGTATTCTAGAAAACCACGACCAGATTTATATAATTTAACTCTCATGCTTTACCGATTGCAGCCAAGCCAAGGCAAATCGTTATTCATTAAAAAATAATGTCAGAACTACAAACTGAAAATTATGCACTGTAGTAAAACCTGACACCATGTTTATCTAATGTGTAGGTCATAAGTGATAATTAAATTGACGAGATTTATAATTATAACTTCAATTTATTAGAACAATATTTACAAGCTCCAAACTGTGGAGACATTCCAAGAGCGACTAGTACAATGAGCATGGAGGCTATTTAACAATGATGTAGTAGCACACTAGAGTGCTCTCATCAACACTAATCTGTGATCAGGTTTTTTACTGAACGTAAAAAGAACCCGATGGAATTGATCAGTGGCTTTGAACTCAACCAACGATAGGGGAGTGATAATTATTTGTGTAGGTCTTCTGAAGAACCATTATCTACAGCTGGTACCAATCAACTACACTTCAACTCCAAACTACCGTTGCAATACCAGTAGCCTACACAATTTATCATTAGGGTGACGTGTTTATTACAGCTGGTAACTTTAGATGCTGAATCATATTATCGCAATATGATCTTGAATCATGATCATCTTTCCGTTCTTCGGTAGCCGCTGGGCCGACAATTTCGAAAACATAGGCCTGTAAAATGGATTAATAAATAATCATTATTAGCCACCCTATAAAAATTTCTGGTCAGAAACCATCCCCAATATTTACGCAACATATTCCCAAAGTTTCATGCCGTTATGTCAAGTATTTTTCGAGTCATAGGGAACAAACACACAAACAGACATTCATTTATATATAAGATGGAAGATTTCATTCGGCTCAAACAAAAGCCTCTCTAAAAGGAGGTAGAATGATGGTAGAATGATAAGGTTGACAACTTTAAGTTGTGTTGTTTTAATTTTTTTTTTCAAATCACTTTCAAAAAGTTCATGTAGTACCTACTATTGTGTTTGAGACACTTCTGGCGCTATCATAGTTTCACAACTTCCCTGTTCGACACTCCTATCTCTTGCAGTCGTTAACCATATCTATAATAAAATTAAGAGTTGGCTTATACACGTAAAGGATAGGAAAATTAAGTTTGACGCATCATCACGTCTGAACTACTGGACTAATTAACTTGAAATTTTGCAAATAGGCTAGATTCTTGATTAACCAAGGATGGTTATAGGCCTATTTTAAATTCTTCAAAATTTCATTACGTCAAGTTTTCAGATTATGAAGTTTGAAAATAGATCCTTGCGAAGCACGGGTTCCTGCTAGTAATACTGTAAATACATGACCAATAATCTATTTCAATATTTATTTTGTTGTATCAGAGCCAAACTGGGGAAGCAGCGCCTTTTGATGTGGGTTGCAGTCCCGAATGTAAAATTGAACAGGTATGTGCAACTGATTCACACTACAATTATTTCAATCATTTATTGGAATATTCTATCATCTCATACCATTTAATATTTCCAATATTGAAATATTTTTCCACTTTTTAGAACAGTATTGATTGAATTCCATTCTAGTTTTGAATATTTTTGATTTTCGATATGATAAAATCCGAGGTTTATGCTTCACTTCATCTATGAAGTTGAATAGTTATATGATAGGTTGGAATGAGAAAAAAATAAGTTATTTGCTGTGGACTTTCATGTAGTAGAGGTGACTGCTTGAGGAAAGCTCCACTACTAACAGTTTTGAGCTTGAAAAACAATTCCCGTTGTCTCGTAACTAAACTTGAACTATAGCTCCATTCATCTTTAATCATCATCCCTCTCTTCACCAATTCACAATTCCAGGGCTTATGTGGGTGTTATCTTAAAAAAACTTTCACTATAAGCTACGTTAACCTGCTTCTATTAAGTTTCTCCCGTACTCAGTACGTAAATTGGATTACAAGACTCCTGTGTTTGATATTGTGCGATATTAAACGATAAGAAAAAATTGAAAATTAGATGCTCTAAAGGCTTCGAAAATAACGTAATAACCGACTTGATCACCATAAACTAGATAAGAATAAAGGATGAGCCCCACTTTTCAATTTGAAAGAGAAATTATTCTCTCATAATCCGCTCTTCTATGTAATCTTCTTATCAGGCCGGCTCGTACTAATCATTCCGCGTCGTCTGATTACAAAGAGCAGTCTTCGCTCGCTGAAAACAAAATCTGGTGATAAGGCTGCATGATAGGACCAATTGTATTCCAGTTGAGATTAGCGCCATTCTTTCTGATCCGGCTAATCTTAATTACTTCGACGAGTTGAATTAGAATTCAATCACAGTCGTCGTGACTCCACGACCGAATTGGAATGCTTCTGGAGAGATAAAAATGTTTTACTGAATCAAGATATACCAAATCGATTCATTTCCTCTGATTCTAATAGATTTTTCAAAATAATTATCTATCTATCTATTGATGCTAGAGCTACAATAGAGTGGTGACACTTGAAAAATGTTTTTTTTTTTTACTCACAGTATCGTTTATTCTTAGTCATATTCGTATCTTAGTTGACAAAGATTGGATCAATCAATATTAAGTACAAATCGAGGCTATCTCAGCCCATTCATATTTCCTTAATTATTTGCAGTATCAAATGCATTTCATGTAAAAAAAAGTCATCACTTATTCGATAAAATGTATTTGAGAGGGGGTGTTCCACACGATTCAATCGCTTATTGAAATTTGAAACCTCAAATGACCTTGCAAGAGAAATCATGGTCAAGTTGAGGTGTGGGAGTAGCATTTAAGACGTAATTTGGACCTTCAATAAGAACAATAAACCCTGATTTATTAAAAAACTCTAGTCTTACTACTTGAGAAGTAACTGAAATTGAGACTACCAGTATGTGATTACGTGATTGATATAATTTACATACTGTTTGATTTACTAGGTGCTTACACACTCGATAATTTGTTATGAATTCACTCAATTTGGTATAAGTTTGAGTGATTGGTATGAGTAATGCGATAATCTTGGTATGAGTTTGAAATTATATTGATTTGAACATTTTCTTGATGAAATCAGGTTCTTATCCCACTTGAAATTTGATAAGCTTCTACAAATATATCTCATTACTTTACAGCTTGATAGCCGTTCTTCATAAACTTGATACTGGTTTGGAGTTGGCACGAAAACAAAATTATATATTGGCGAAAATATGAAGTACCTTAGTATTGATGCTAGTTTTCACTCCACTTGACCTTCTTGTAGCTCTGTGTTTTCCTTATCACCAATTTGCTGGCACAAGCCACATAGAACGGTTACAATCTAAGGACTCCTCAACCACCATCTGCATGACAATCTGTCACAATCAATCTGCTGAGTTTAAGCGAATCTGCAACTGATGCAGCAGCGATTTCATCCACGATATCGTCTGAGAAGTTGTCGAGTGAATCGATGCAGAATCGTCAACAGTTCGACACCCAAATCGAGTGCTGCAGTAGTTTTGGTGACGGTGAGATGGGTGAAGGGGGTCGTAGACCCTTGCCAGATGTGACACAAGACTCTTGTACATTTCAAACTCATACAAACAGCTGTTAGCGCACCCCTCTTAATTAACACTATTGCAAAATTAATTTATGACGGACAGCAGATGACGCTGCGGTGTGAAGTGATGTGATTTGTGCCGGCGCCATGACACTTTGCGTTGGTCAATTATTTGTACTGCCACCAGAAGGAGGCATGCTTTTATTGGCGAAGAGATCCTTTTGGATGTTCTGCCTTGCCGTATTACCCAATGTTACTGGAAGTCACCGAATTTATTCTATATATTTTTGTACTAAGAGCATGTAGGAGGATACTCTATCAGTGACTACAATTCATATTGCAGTGTCCTTCTCCTGGAGCTTGTTCTACAGAAGATTAGTGTAGGAAATATATAATCATAACTATATATTATTAACTGTCTATGTGATTTCAAATCCCAGAGAAACACCCCTTACACTGGACATATATGAAATTATATTAGAATTACAGAAAATTAGTTGGAGATTCACAAATCTAATGTCGAAGTGTGTATGACAGGAAGAGTTGGTTTTCCATAGTACAAAACCTGTGAATATTTGCCTAATATTTATTTCAATTAATTCAGTTGGTCTCCCCAGTGAAGTTATCAGGATCGAAATTGATTAGAGGAAACGTTATTTCAATGAATAATTAACATATGAATGAAAAAAGAAAGTGTGTAAAAATATTTCCCACTCTGTAGGGGAAAACAGACTCCCACTCTCAAGTCATTGTTTATATTATTGTACAAACACAGCTTGAAGGAAAAGTTAACTTTCATCTCAAGTCTTTATTCAAGTTCCATCCAATTTACTCAATGAAGTCTTCTTTCAATGAACTCTGTTATTCCTTACAAATTGTTTCCTTTATTGTACACGATGAAATTGCGGGAATAAGTTTCTCCTAGAATGAATCATTTTGTAACAAAGAACTAAATCACAGCTAAAATAGTATTTTGTCATTTTTTTCAAATTACACTTGTTTATTTATTTCTACTGTTAATTGCGCATTATCTTATCTTAGAGCTCTAAAGAAACACTCAGAAACTAACAAATAAATAACTGTATAATTGAAAACGTCTTATCCATCTCCAATTTATTGAGAGGCCAGTGTTACAGACCCATAAACCAGTGAATGCTGAACTCAATGTTATCAGTTTCGGCTGAATACATATTTGCTCAGGTGAAGAGAATCGTACTTCTTCGAGGAGAAAGTTACACGATCTATAAACGACGCGATCTGTGACGTCTAGCTATCTATCTCGGCTGCTTTATCCATCGCAGATATCTATCTGTCAATGCAGAAGCGTTAGCGCAAAGGGATCACGAAAGGTGCTCCCTGGAGACCAAAGCGGATCCAGCATCAACGATGCTTCTCGATCTCTCACACTCTCTCACACTCCCTCATACTGTTCCTCACACTCTCTTTCTCTTTCAGTCTCCATCTCTAATTCGCTCACTCTCACCCACACACTCACTCCCTCTCACTTCCAAAACTCTCTCTCTAGCGTTCTATCTCCGTTCACAGAAGTTCTCCCAGAGGAGGAGAGTGGAAGGCTTATCTCTGTCCTATGCAATAATCCCTGGAGCACCATCCAACTGCATCAGAGCCTGCCCAACCCCTGTGCATTTGCCTCTGCTGCAAGAGCTGCTGAATTTTCTCTCTCTTTATTTGCCGAATAAACGCTAACTTGGCTGTTTTTAAAATTTTCGTTCATTCTGTTTGCTCCCTTGATATAAAAACAGGGATAGAATTTCTGTGAAAATTCATCGAAATTACTATTTTTCAACAGTAATGTTGTGCAGAACTATGCACTCGTTGCCTTGGGGAAATATATTGAATTTCCCCATCCATTTACCTCTGTAACTCCAACACTGTTAAATCCAATTTAAGACTTTTGGAAGTTCAATTTTGAAAATAAATAGATTAGGAGTTGAGTATAGAATACTTGTTGTCATTGACAATTATAATTAATATTGTAGATGACAAATTATTTCGAAGCTTTATAATAAAAATTATGAATAAGTAAGTACTCCCATGTCCCGTGCATGAATTGTAGCTCCATTAACAAGTTTTATTAGAGCCAAATCCCAACAACAAAGTATTCTCAACCTAAGCTACAATTATTGTAATTGTTGCTATTGTTATAATTCTATGTTATAGTGATTAGTATCTTCGACCTGAAATCTCCTACTTACTCATTTACTCCTCAGCTCCACAGGTCTTAACAACCCTTAGCCTCTCTCACAGAGCCTCTCCATCTGTCTCAATCATTGACCTGCCTACTCCAGTTACGATCTCCAACCGTCTTTAGATCGCGTTCCACATATTTCTCCCACCTCTTTGAATCAAAAAGTCAAACATTAAAAAGTCAATTACTTATTATATCAAAAGTTATCGTTTCATATTATTATGTTTAATAGTTAACAGATTCTCTACTCGTGAAGCGTTTCAGGAAGTTTGATTTGTTGTATTATCAGCAATTTCAACGCATTGTGTTTTTAACAACCAGTTGATCAATGGCACTACGCTTCTACTCTCTTGATCAATCGAAAGGATTGATCATGTAGTAAATTATGTATTATTCATATTTCTACTGGTGTTTCGATCACGGTGCTCAGTGATTCCATAAGAGGATGCTATAGTGATTACCAATCCTATGGAAGAATACTCGTTCTTGAATGAATGTTAATCTTACTATCTTCTACTCCTTCTCATGAATATCTTTGACCTACAATACGAAATGGATTTTAGAACCATTCTATCGACAGGAGGTATTGTCCTTGAAAGTACGTCGACCTACAATGAACCCCAATCATATGTTTCCAAATTTTCTTCATGTGAAAAATTTTCGGAGCGACTTTCCTCAATCGATTTGAACAGCAATAAAGTATTCGGGCAGAGTCATTGTCCCATAAAATCTGTGCGCTGCCGAGCCATAACTCTCATGAGTGATTATGAAATTCTAGCGTTTTATTACGCAGCAGGCACGTCGCTGCAATAAAAATGTGATCCTTCGCAGCTTTTTAATTAATTCGGCCGTGAATTACAACGAGTTATAAAGAAATCATGTAATTGCGTGTCGCGTTATTAAACCGCCCTAATTCTGATTGTAAACTCAGCAGTGAACAAGATGTAAAATCAAGAAGGTTGAGTTTATTCCAGATTGTTGAGCATTTGTTGCTTAGTTGAATATTATTATTACAGAATTTCATTTTTGCAACATTCTCATTTTTCAAGATGATGATGCTTACTTCAGTTTGAAACTCTTGCAAACCATTCAGAACCCACTCAGGGGGCTCTTTTTCCCTCGAAATTATATAAATAAGCATAGTCCTATTAATTTTCAAAATAATCAACTGATACCATTTCACCCGTACATAGTTATATTAATATTAGAGACCTGATTTATTCCTGCTGTATTTACAAAATATTATTATCTATAGATATTGATTTCAAAGACCATTCTCTTTGCAAAACAAGATAATACTGAACTAGTAAATGACCTATAGATTAGAATGAAACGTCGCATGAAAGATTTGAACAATTAGCTTCACTCAATTTCCCAATAGGGAGGAAAATAGTCCCAAATTCAGTTGAGAGCAACATGGACATGGAGAATTATGACTTGAATTCATCGACGCATAAAAGGCGTTTTTGATGATACCAAGATGCAAAATCCTTTTCCATCAGAATCCGCTAAAATCCGCCGAAAGCAATAGTCCGTAACTCCATGCTGACCTATACCAACCGCATAGGAATAATTTACTTGAATCAACAGACTGATATACCAATCAACTCATGTCAGTGCACATTGAATTGAAAATTGTTCTCGCCCTGTATAACCTTGCATCTGCCAACGACAGAAGCTTATTCACAGTAGTACAGTAAATATACTTGACTCGAATTATATTTCCTCTCATCTCAAAAACTCGATATTTATAATGCAAAAAATCACTGAAACTCATCATACTCATCATCGTACGACTCATATTTTGGAAAATGATCATTTCGGTATTTTGCAATAAGAACCTTCCACATTCATCATAAAGCATTATTCCAGTTTATGATGACGTTATGAACATTCAATCTCGGATTAAGTGTTCACGAGAGTATGAACCCGAATGTTTATGAGTGATTGAAGCGGTTCAGACACATATGAGAGGTGAATTAAGATAGGGAAACGACTGTAATGCTCATTCTGACGGATACAGAGTAAAGTACAGAGTGACTGTTGTGTGTTGTGGGGAGGGGGGGGGTTCCAGTGCGTTTGCTGGCTCACTCAGATATCGAGGCCGATATAACTTCCATACTGTTGAGCCCAAAGTCGGTATGGAGATT
The DNA here is from genome assembly GCF_014356525.2 of Nilaparvata lugens. NCBI lineage: Eukaryota > Metazoa > Arthropoda > Insecta > Hemiptera > Delphacidae > Nilaparvata > Nilaparvata lugens. Next base: position 18,147,419 of record NC_052510.1, read on the forward strand.
CAGAAAAGGGCTCTGAGGATCTCGACGACCTTTTTACTCTCAATATGGAATATAAAAAGGGTTGAATGGGCGCTGGAAAGAATCTTACCATGCCAGTTGCTATAAACACGACATAACAATATAGAGAGGATAAGGGAAATGTTCTTTTTATTCGCGGATATGGTGGCTTAGCTTTAATGGGTCGGATCGGGTCGACTGTCGCAAAGCGTCGAGTTATTCGATTTCACGTGGATTAGATCTCTCGTTGCGGAAAAAGCAGTCCTCCTCCTCTTTCTGCTCCTCCACCTCCTCTTCCTCCTCCTCCTCTTCATCCGATTCCTCCTCAAAAGAGCACCCATTACATGTGAGAATCGTATTACCGGTCCGCTCTATGTATGATAGAGCCAAGATTTATGAAATAACTTTCAACTTGTGATTTGATCGCGAAAGCTTTCAAGCTTATAGAGGTAATGTTGATGCTCAAGTTGTTTTCACGATAAGCGTTCAAGTCGTCTGGAAAGATTTTTACAGCCGTATTGAGACTGATTCGAGTGTTTGGGAGGATTGGTGTAAGTCGATGTAGGAAATTTTGTTTTAGGAAGTGATGGAGTAGAGGATTAGCATGGAAATGGGTGTTATTGTGGTTGTTTTGATTTGAAATAATAGCATAAATAGAAGATGGACGATAAGGAAATAAATTGGTATATTAATGTTATATTTAGGTGTGATAGATATCATTCATGAGGGGCCGGATGTAGTATTTGAGAATGATTTGTTTTATTCTGGAAAATATTGATTTCATAGGGTGAATAGTAGGCCCAAATCCTGACTTCAGGATGCTTTCTATGAATTCATTCGTGGAATGGTTGGATACCCCTTAATAATAATAATATAAATATAAAAGTAACATGCAGTATACTATCCTTGGGTGTACAGTACCATTTACTGAAAATTGCAGTACCTCATAGCGAAATTACGGATTCTATTATCGTCAAAGAATGTCGTTTGAATATCGATGCGAGCTGCTATCCTTTGCTTTCTCAAAGCACTTGAGCGCACATGAGTGCCGATAATCCGGCTTTGATTCAGAGAAATGGCTGGCTGACTGAAGCTGCCCCCCCCCCCTCAGCACGACCCGGCTCCGACTTGCATTGATTCCTGGCCAGAATCGCATCGCACTTCTCTGACCATTAGGTCACATAAATGTTCACCCGGCCGACAGTCATCCAAGTTCCGGCCGCATCTATATCACTGATATCTTTGGCCGCCGGTCAGCCAAGCATCGAAATCAATGATGTCGAAATAGGATTGCAAGTCAGGGCTCAGCGGCTCGAAAATGTCTTTATGCCGTCATAAAACAGGCGGATTACTGTTGATTGCGATCGGTATGCTATGAATCGTAGAAGGCCTACCTTCTATTTCAATAAAGCTTTCCACTAAGGCACTAAGCTCTTTTGATATTGTTATCTGTATTGGAGTATAGATATCATCTGATATTATTAAAGAGTATGGGGTATAGGAAGTAAAGAGTATAGTAAAGTATACCAACCTCAGGTTACTACAATATCACATAATTTCTCCTATTTTGAGGACTATAATGATTTGATGATTACTGTTGGACAATTACTTTCTAGCAACGGAGTTGATTCAATAATAATGTATGAACACGATTGAAATATCTATATAATATTGGAAAAATTGTTTTTTGAAAAGCTAAAGTGACATAACATACATTCAGATTCGAACAGTATATTTTAAATTGGAAATAATGAGACAGTTCTGGGCATGAGCCTGTTGTGTCTCTTCTCATGTCAAGTATTTCTACACAAAACCGTGTGAGTCTGATGAATAAATTTGTAATTAAATAATACATTTGATGAATGAATGAATAAAAATTAATAATAGTATCATAATCTTGTGAAA
>NC_052510.1:18149420-18171395 GCF_014356525.2 Nilaparvata lugens
TTATGAGATACTAAGCCGTTCTCAGACTTTTTTCTCTCTTTTCTGCTTAAAATAGTATTGATTAATAATGTGAATATTTCCGAAACGGTTTAAGATTCCGATATGCGGTTTCCACCATTCATTTTTTCTTCAAATTCCCTATCGAAATCATGTATCGCACGACCACTTTCCTATTTAAAAAAATGAAGTTGTATTCAATATGGCGGATCCAAGATGGCGGCTCAGATTTTTAAAGTCATATTAAAGTAGTTTTTTCAATTTGAGTAGGATCTTCAATCACACCCACCGTCAAATTATATTTGTGTATGAGATATTAAGCCGTTCTCGGACTTTTCACCCATCCTGTATGATAATGAATTCTATGGATGACTATGTATTACAAATTTTAAATTCTATGTATTACAAACTCACTCGACTAGGTTTTTGGCAAAATCGCAGCGGTTCTCAATCTGCTCTTCGGTCTTCACCCCCATCAGAGTCCCTGTCAAGAAAAATATAAATAAAGGTTACTTAACACTCAAAATATTGCCTTGATATGTAAAAATCAAATTTAATCCATATTCTACTCCTAGTAGATTCCTACTACTCCTAGTGATTAATTTGAGTATAGAATAGTATTCACAACTCTCACTCACCGCATAAGAAATCCAACGTGCATTTGCCAGTGTATTCACCAATGTCAAAAGTTGGTTTGCCAACTTGCTCTTCCAATTTCTGAACAAGTTCATCACTCTGCTCATTGAACGTTGTCAAGAAATTTTCCAAAAGTTTCTGATGGAAGGTCGGGTTCACCATTTTCCTCAATTTCCTCCATCTGTCACCTGCAATCGCAAACGAAATTGGAAAATAATAGAATTGATAATGAGGTATTTAGAAAGGATAGAATGATTAATTGAGGATTCTTAAAGTGAAATGGTGAATAATGTGCATAAGCTTTTTCATATAGACCTACATTATTCCATCATTATCACGAGACGACTAGTAAGGCAAAAATTTACTATTCAGATCAGGACAATCGGAAATCAGATGGAGAATGAAACATATTAGTATGTGTGTGATGAAAACGGAACGAAAAAGACAGAAAACAGAAGGTAGGGAATACGCAAAGTTACAGAAAGTAGACAACACACTGTCTGATGAACCCACCTGATGCTACAAATATTCCGTCACAATGAACTTTGAAAAACCTGTAGGTGGGATCCTTATTTGTTCCGTACTCACTACTCAGGATTGCCTGAAATAAATTGAACAAAATTGATAAATTCGACACAAGATAGTATCGAGAATCGACCGAAACTAATCGTGTTTAAAGTATGAAAAAATATATATAAAAAAAGGTATAATAGTGCTGTAACTCTAAAAACTGTATGCAATTAGATCTAATCACGAAGTATGTGTAACTTATCTTCCATAAGTAAATTATACTATAGATGAACATAGATTATATATAATCCATACTATATATAGATATATCTAATTCTCTACATCTCCAGTGCGCCTTTCAAATAGTTGTATCCAATAATTCAGTTGAAATATATAACAACGATTCTGTAAATAAATAAATTATGTATATATTTATTAGTTCATTGATAGAACAGGTAGTTAATGATTGAGCAATAATTCTTTTTCATTATGTTTCTATTTATGTGAGTGACCAAACTCCAGTTTGAATCTAGATTATCCAATGAATTGATTATCTTCAACTGAAATGATAATGAATGAGTAAGACTAGCCCCACAACTTTTTATATAAGAGTACTCGTTATGAGCATAATTGAGCCAAAATACTTTGACGTCACTCTTATTCAATAATCTGCTCAACGGGAAAATTTCAATTGATTTGTGTAGAAGCTAAGTAATTAAACCACTCAAGAGTAGAAGATAATTCCACTCAGCTCAATAGAGCTTGGTTTCATGACTTGGTGAAGATTATGTCATCAAGTTGCCTGATTTCAACAAGTATATTCCATTAACTATCTTCTATTTTTCTCAATATTGCAATGACTCCTAGGAAATATTTTCATATTTTTAGGAAGTAAAATATCATTATAATTTTCAAATTTGCAATATAACATAGAATTCTATTAATGGGAAACCTCATAACCTACTCAATTGTGGCTGATGCTTAAGCCATAGAATAAACAATCCAGATTTTATATCTTACATGATTCACTTTCTATAATACTACTCTAACTTGAGCGCTTTAGTCTAACTCTACTCACTCTGGAGTCCCCTCTACCAGGCCCAAAAGTACATACTATATGAGGCTATATTCTCTCAAGGATATTTATCTCGTTTCTCATTTTCCCAAGCATATTGGAAGGATAGCATTTTCTTTCAACATTCGTGTAATCTCATTATTACCTCGATGTGTTCAGGCTCAGCCAGATTCACCCAGAGGAATGGACCGAGCCACACTCTAACTGTGGGACCGTAAGTATTTATCAGATCCAGCTGGATATTGTTGAAGCCTGAAAATTTTATGGAAGACATTATCAAAAAACATATTTGAGTTATAATATTCAACGTGTACAATAAAATATGATGATAACTTTGACTAGCTTCGTTATTTCTAATGTAATATACTAAAATTCGAGAGAAACAGTTCAAATAAAATCAAAATGGACAGAAAACAATTGATGACGTAATGATACACAACATTACCTCGTTTGAGTATTCAAATGATGGAAGCATGAATCGTTGAAATGCTCACAATGATATAGCGCTGTTTATTGCATTCTGTTACTTGTATTCTATTACTGTAAATAATACTTTTCGAGAAATTAGAAAAAAAATTAGTTGAATTATTATTCTCATTGAGTTTCAGAAACTTCCCCGAAACTTTAGCTAGTGTCAAAAAAATGAATAAACTGTTATGCCTTTATTATAGAGAAATTAATAAGCCGACAAGAATGTTTATTTGAAAATGTTTGACTCGATTCTCATGAATTGTCTTCAGTACAAGCTACAAGAGTATTCTACTGAAATTGTCGAGTTCGTAGGGATGGGAGAAAACTAAACTTCTGTTTCGAAATGATTTTGAATTAAATTTTCATTCATACAAAATTATTTCGACCTACCTTCCATATCAAGGCCGAAAAACAGGTGAGCGTTGCCTATGAGAGGCAATGTCGGAGGACCTGGTATCTTGGATATCATTGCCGTAATCCGGTGCATTCTCCTCATGTACCAAGTAACAAAACCCATAGCAAACACCATAACCAGATATGGAAATAAGTCAGCAACCCTTCTCTCTAAAATGTTGCCCAACAATGAAAACATAAGAAATTTGTTCTGATAGGAATTTTAATATAAAACCAATAGCTCTTCAAATTGAAATACGAGAGTACCTTTTCTGCCAAAGTCACTTATTTATTCGCCAGAAATAAGAAAGATCTTTTAAACACGATCGGTTCCAGCTAATTTCCTGAATTTTTCGGAACCAGTCGTGTCATTGAAAAAGAATAAAGATTACCAGTGTGATTTCAATATAAAAATCTATCAAGTAACCCTTTGAAAATAATTTCAATCAATAGTTTTTGACATAATGATAAATCTTGTTGTACTATTGAACTGTTACTTTGAATATTTCTATAACATTTGATTATGTCGTTCTGTGAAAATATGGTGAGTGAATGTGTCACTGTAATGAAGATGGGTAAGTTTTGGTTAACACTCTAACCGAAACATGGTCAGAACTGACCTGAACCGAAACATCCGGTCTCACAGACCGGGTCTTGCTCAAAGTCTTATATTTGATATATTTTCCAATAAATATGAATTTAAATATTTTTCATTAGTAAATTCCAATTATAGTAAAGTATAATATAGATTTCAGTTGCAAATTATGTTATGGAAGAATAGAAAAAATTTGGAAACATTGATTTGTAATAAATGTATAATGTTGGATTTAAGAACACACACAATACAAAAATCCGTGTAAGATATACTATCAGTTACAACTCAGAACAATAATCATGGAGAAATATTTTATCAACATAGGCTTTATAGCAAAACTGAATGGTAATCATTGAAAATAATAATGTTTTTCATTGTTACCAAGAAACTTGTTTTAGCAAACGTTTTCAGCCACCAGTTATTTTATGAGCAATGAAAGTTCATAAATATAACTATAGTGGTCGGAATCATCTATTTTTTCAAATGAATGTTTATTTTGTGACACTTCATTGTGAAGCATCCTATTGATACAAGTTCCAAAGGCTTGTATTGTTGATTACTCATCCATTGTCATCAATTTTCCTTAACCAACGTTTTCTAAATTACAAAAATTAGTTTTCCAAATAAAACATGTCGATAAAATACCGAAATAATGAAGAGAAAAACATAAGAAAAAAAAATTGATGCTCAAAATATCTGTTAGTCGAAACATCCGGTATTCTACACCGGTAAAAAATGAACGTTATCAGAAAGATCCGGTAGCTGAGAGCGGTACGTTTTCAATAGATTGATGTTTACTTGATAACCGTGAGTTGGGGACTGACGAGCATTGTTGGAGAATGTTAAGGAATAGTGGGGGAGACTATAGAAAGGGGGGGGGGGAAATAGTGCCACTATAGAAAAAATAATTTTGCCTCTGGTCTCACAGACCGGTGTCTCGGTTAAAGTGTTGACCAGGTCTGTGCGCCACATAAAATTGTCGGGTATATGCATTTCCTCAAGACGTTTGATTTCAAGCTGTTTGAGAAGTCACCTTTGAACATCTCAGCTAGATAGACAGACGACTCGAGACTACCCAGAAGAAAATGTCGAGGAGCATACTTGGTGTACGGTTGAATCAGCGAGTCAAAAACACCCAGATTCTGCAGCAGGTGAGAGTTAAATATCTTCAAAAGGAAGCGCATCTCGTCAAATGGAAATGGGCAGGACATGGCGAGGATGGCACCGAAACGTTGGGCAAAGATCTGCACCGAATGGATTCCGCGCGACAGATAATTCAGAATGATATAATATGGAGGGTATTTGTTAAACTTCAGAAGGGTCTAAGAACAGAACCGCGTTGCGGAATCTGTGTGCAAAGAATGAGTGAATTCGGCCGAAATTTAACTTTATGAAAGGAAGGGTTATCCATTAAATTGACCAAGTAGCAGTGGCTGCTTTCCCAAACGTGAACATAATAACTTCCATAGACGTAAGGCGCTTACCCATGAATCAATAATTATTACCAAACATTCATTGTTTTTTCCTACAGTTACCTTGAAAAGTGACGATTCCTGCACTGATTACAGAACGCAAAGATTCACTTTTCCGCTCTAGTGCGGGAAAAATCTTTTCTGCACTCCAGATTTGCAACATGGCAACACAAAATAGTTGGTGGGTTAAATGGAGGATTAGTGCACGAAAACAAAAATTAAGTTGGTGACAATGACTGTGGTTAGATTTAGATGAGAATCATTTCAATGGCTACCCTACATTTATGATAAAATCCCAATCTAGAAATCCAAAACAAGAATAATGTTCATATAATCATAATTAAATAATTATCATTTACAAATTCTCATCATTAATAATAAATATTAGTTCTTTTCTATTGATAATAATTATTATCATTTCAACTGCAAGAAATGAGAAAAGTAGCAAATATACATTATAAAATTCGAATTTTGAGGTTAAATGATTACCGTTCGATATTCATATAAATAGAAATAATAAAAAACATAACAATACTACAATAAATATTCACTGTTGTCTATGTTATTTTCATAAATATTTCTCAGTTTACATTGAGAATTTTTCTCGGTAATTTGAGCAAAAGTCTAAATTTCTGAATCGTGTTTCAGTAATTTTTAGCTGGATGAAACAAACTTAGGTACGATTCTTCCCGCTAGGTCGCGCGCTTGTCGGTTCAGCCATCTTGTTGTGTTCAGCCATTTTGCAGCTCGGTTCAGCCAAAAAGCTGCTGGCGTGTATGTTGAATGTGAATTTTTTGTTCTATCTGTATTTTTTCTGATTCTTGAATGAATAAAAATGAGAATTTTGGCTGAGAATTTTCAACTTCAATTGGATTATTAATTTTTAAATGAATTAAGATTGTTATTAATAACAGCATCACACACACAAACATTTGATGGATTTCAGCCATCATTTTACCCATAATTATTCATTTTTCATATTCAATGGTAACTGTAGGAAAAGTTTAATGTGAAATACGTGAGCAAAGTTCCTCTGCTGCACCGAAAGAAACGTTTACGCCCGAGCCGTAGTCGAGGGCGGAATGGCTTCTTGACTGTCACTTTGCGCACTAGTTGCACAAATAACTATTCCAAAGAGAATAGAAGGTAGCTTCCGATAGAAATATTGGAGAATATTATACATAACAGTTCGTTAATATTCACTTTGAACTGTCAGCATTTCTCATTAATAGTACCAATGCTCCCCATTCAAACAATGCTGATACATTGATGTGAATCTTACTATAATTGATTTACATCACATAACCTAATAATATAGTTTACATTAAATGAGATGATGATCATTATGTTAATGATCACACCTATTTAAATTCAAATATTATTGGAGACATTTTATATTATATTAGTTAATATATTATCAACTCTCATTAAATGAAATTATATATCATGAAAGTCAATTATATTAGGCGAGCAATTTCTGTTTGTATAATGTGTGTTGGATGTATGTCGGACGGATCTCGAAATCGGCTTTAACGATTTTGATTAAATTAGGAAATAGTGGGTTCGCGATAAAAAAATATTTCTAAGAAAACTTGCTGAAGTTCTTTGAGGAAGGTTTTTTGGTCCCTTAATTAGCAGCTGATCAGAAGAGAGTTTTCCATAGTCTCTTGAAAACAAGTTAAACAGAGTGTGAGCAAGTGAGAAAGATTATAATAGATGTTGAATTACCAAATTTGGCGACCATATTTTAATACATTGCAGGATTCATGAAGAATAGGTACAGAAAGTAACCAGATGATAGCAATACGGAAATTATATTATAATGTATTAACATTTTCATCCAATGAGAGCACCTTCCCGGAACCAAAATTCTACAGTGACGAGACTATATTTATTTATTATTCCAGTTTTATTCAGCAAGCCATATTTGTTTGTATGATAGATCTCGGAAACGATTATAATAATTTTGATTGGATTTGGATTATAAATATCTCGCAAAAATAATCTTATCTTTCAATTCTCGTAGCGAAGCACGGGTGTCCTGCTATTATAAAACCTGCAGTTAAAATCCATCGTCATCGCGATAGCGTTTCTAGAGTCGCGCCCAGCTGCTTCCAATAATCGGTATTTTCCAAATGATAGTTTTTGTTAAATTTTGAAAATTTATTTGTAATAATTATTCCTTTTTAGATCTTGGAAATTAATTAGTAATATTGGTTGCTTAGAAAAAGAAACTTCCAATGCTGGATCTCCAAATATCAAAGGTTGACAAGGTTAATCGATGAAATAGTATGAAAGTTAATATCTGAAGTTAATTCAGAAGATACTGCTGAGGAAAAGATATGAGATATGAGAGAAGTGGATGAAGAAATATGAGATAAAAATATTGTCTCGAGAAGATGGTAAGCCAGTTAATAGGTGATAATTTGAATTGCATGATATAAAATATAGTAGAATTCTGTAGATAGAAAGAAGAACAGTATCGTTAAGTATATCGTGGAGTGGAATGAGATATCCATAAAAGGGAAACAAGAAGAGAAAAACGGATGAAACATAAGAAACCAGCAATGCGTGTTGTAAGATGTAACCAGTGAGTATAGAATGTAATGAATTACACTCACTGGATGTTGCTAGTCCAACGTTTATTGTATTAGGCTATAATCACAATCCCAAGTGAGCATTTTGATTTATTGCAATGGAGTTTAAAAAATTTGTTTTTCAAGGAGTTTGATATTGTAATAATTATTATGTCACAAAACATAAATCAAATTTTTCATTGTAATGAATATCTTATGAAGAGAGCTACTGTCAATCTTAAAATGTCAAGATTCTGATAATCGATAGCATAGAATCTATTCTTTACTAAATATCATAATTTCTTGTTATTTTTCAGTCTCTTTTCAATAAATTTAGGATGATACGGTACTTTTTTCAGCGATCCATGGGTTCTATCATAGGTTCTGAGAGATTAGGCTAGTGATATATTGTTGACGTGCTACGTTTCATTGTTTCCTATTCACAAAAACATCGTTGATCATAATACTCTATGTTCCTCCACATTTAAATCCATCGATAATAATTTCTCAAAAAATAGAATTGTCACAGCCACTAATTTATTCAAACAAATATGATTCCCAATCAATCCCTCATTATTGATTATAATAAATCGATAGTAGTGTTACTTCCAAGAGTAATTCCATTCAATTATAAATACCATATATACAGTACCTGTTTCTTTGTACTCCATTATTCTCGGAGTATACTTTGCAATATCATACCACCCACTTGCCCAACACAATACACTGCACAATAGCAGTGCAAAAAGATTCTTGACGACAATTCACTTGAACAGTTGAAAACGAACTGAGCTCAAGTAATTGAGAAGTACTTGTATCGGGAAAAAAGTTACGCAACTTTTTTGGGGATGCTGACTGGAAACAGGTTACAACTCCTGACTGAACTGTTTATGAATCATGCTAGCATGCTAGCGCGTCATACTTAACAAAAACAAGTTCCAAGTAAATAATCAGTCCTGGAAATTTTTTTGAGTCATACCAACATTGATATCTCATTGTTGATTTATTGCTAGTTGAATAATATTCAAAAATTATACCAAATTCAAAAATTTACTGCGAAGTCTGCTTTTATGAAGTGGAAAACTGTGGCTTCAGAACAAGTCGATCATCATCCGGTAAAACGTTACAGAAGTAGCTTATCATTGAAAAAATATATCAGAGGATATCCCATGGTATAAGGCGTTAATGTTTCAAACTACACTGTTAACTCGAGCCGATAGTCATTGCAGTTCTTTTTTGTGAAGCTAGATGTCGCTGATAGTCTCTTAAGACTGTGCTGTTTTAACACTCTCACTCGGCCAAAACAGTAATAATAGACAGTAATCGGCTTGAGTTCACAAAAAATTGGCTTGAAATTTGGTACAAAAAACGAGCTACACCATGGAGTATCTTGTTATGGCATATTTCTTCTATGCTATTATCTACTTAGATCAGCTACCTAAAGTTTTACTGGACAGTCGCAAAACAGTGAGTCAGTTCTATCAGCTTCCAATGCAGGTAAGCGCTGGTTCATGCTCTTGTAGGTCAGCTGTTCCAGAGCTACATTACAACGTTGCCACTTTGATTGTCAAGCATCCTTCCAGAATACGCTAGATGGAACAGTGGAAAAAAATACTAGTCTCTTCCAAAGGACAACTATATGAGTGCAACTCAATAATTGAAATGTTCGCGTAAAATCAAAAAATCTAGAAATAATGATTATTGAAATAAAAAATATTCTGAGGAGGAAAAACTGCTAGAATTATCATTGAAGTGATACTCTCTTTAATATCAATAATCAATTAAAGGCTAGTATTATCACAGAATATACAAACAACAAAACAATACAAAATATAGATAAATACAATAGTTAATTCAAAATGAGTAAATATCATGAATTGAAAATTATTATTCTATTCAAGTACGTACTTCAAATTGATTCAGAATAGAAGAATAGATAAATAGTTGGGATGAATGAAAAGGTGTATAAATAATAGTTGAGAATTTTAAATTATGATCACTAAAACATGATAATAGAACGAGAAGTTCTGCTAAACAGAAGAATTTAGAGAATTTGAAGAATGGTTGAAATTTATCCTATCGTTTTGTCAGTTGAACTGGATATCCATGAGTTAGTTCCAGCATGAAAATATTATTGTACTCTGCATTTTCTAGATTGAGGTCAGATGTGATCTTGTATTTTCTTATGACACTTCCAACCATTGTTTTCATCGAAAGCATAGCGTAGGCATGTCCTGGAACATAAAAGAGCTGTTTCAGTTATTACGATAATATTATTAATAGTAGAAGTTGAAGTGTCATCAATCTCATAGTTGTTAATATAAGTGAAATAATATGTTAGAATTTATTATTATTCTATTGGTTAACATACGAAGAGAGAGATCAGTTATCTCAGCAAGAGATAAACTATTTTTTTTCTATTAGTTCTGAGCAGAATGAAAAATATTTCATCCATTTTTGATTAAAATATTTCACCCATTTTTGTACTAGCTACACCCTTTGTATGGGTGACCACTTTGAGACGAACTCCATTGATTATTTTTTTTCAGTTCCAAATATCGCTTTCCGATGGTCCGGAACCCATCTAAAGCTTTAGGTCCACTCATCCCTCATCGTCTTCCGTCTCATTACTCACGCATAAGCCTAGAGCTCATGTGGCCATCAAACTCATAGCAAAAACAAAGCAAGTATAGAGAGTACTTATAGCATCAACTTATTAGCGAAAAAAGAGAGTTTGAGTAGGTTTACCATATCCATGAGGAATTATTCTTATTCAATACGAAATTGTCAAGTAGGTTGGCCCACTCAATTGAGAGAAATATTTATTTCAATCCGATTTATGTAAAATTTTCCTTAATATGAAAGAGATGATGCAAATGTGGAATCGACAAAGATTAACTTGCAAAATTAAAAATTAATTGCATTTAATGAGGAATTATAATTCTGAACTAATATTTTACACTCCAGTCAATTATTGTTCATCAATACAAAATACAGAGTGGACTTTATGTTAAATGTTGTTATTCCGTAAAGTTTCCATGGAAATTCATTGACTGTTCATAATGATGGATCAAATATTTTTATTGAGTTTGGCAAATTCTATCTGTTTCATGTGGCATATGGTAAACGAGTTGACAATTAATAGTAATTCGATTAAATTTGAATACCTGGACAATTTCTGGGTCCGTATCCGAACGGTAGGTAGCTGTACTTCGGTCTCTTGGCAACTTCTTCAGGCAGGAAGTGATCAGGGTAAAACTCCTCGGGCTTTTTCCAGAACCTTGTATCACGATGCACGGCGTAGAAGCAGATTTGGATCGATGTGCCGGATGGCAGAACAAGATCACCTGGAAATAAATTTTAATTAATAGATTATGGATTTTTCATTCAGATTCTTCCCAGATTACATGCTCTTCCAACAACGTTTTGCCCACTTTTTATCTATGATTAGAAGGATTTAATTGTTCCAACTGATTAATTAAGTTTGATAAGTCAGAGACGAGAAATCAATCTTTTTTTTGTCGAGATTGAACTAGTGATTTGAGTTTTCTCTGAAGATTGAAGACTTGAGTCCATCAATTAATCATAATCATGATAAGATGATAAATTTTCATAAAATGTGATGATCTCTCATATGAGCTACAATTCTCAGAATGTAGTCAATAGCTACGAGTAGAAAATGACAACGAAGATCCGATAACAAGAATAACCAATATTTTCAATAATTGAGATCTATTCATGCATTGGATTTCCATCTATTTCTCCCAGTTCAAATGGAATTTTTTTCATAAAAAATGTAATGAGCTCTCGTATGAGTTACGATCCTCACAATGTAGTCAATTAATAATATTAACTTATTAGTAACTACAAATAGAAATTTACTAACAAAGATCTGGTAACAAGAATAATTGAAAGCTTCGATTGTAAGGCTTATTTTTGCAATGAATTTCTATTAATATCTTCAGCTTGAAGGGGAAATTCAGAATCGATGAATTTGAATACTCTTTGAACAATTTCATATCAGTTAGTTGAGCTCTAAAAAATATTACATAAATTTTAGCGTCTCTGCGAGTATAATACGAGTGTGTAAAGTTTTTTTTGTATTCTAGAAGAGAATAGTAGCCCAGTCAACAAAGTGTTCTAGAGGGAAAAGTGTGGAAGACAATTTTTGACCCCGCCGTTCTGTTTAGGGTAGTGAGGAGGTGAACATATCAAAAGTCCCAACCCCTACCCACTGTGTAAGGGGGTGGGGGTGGTTCAAAGGTACCATGTTTTGGTTTCTGGCATATAACTCGAAAATTATGCATTCTACAGTCATGACCATTCGCTAAGAAATTGAAGCTTACATAATTTCCTACAATATTGATTCATAACTTTTTCTATATCTCTCTCACTTTTCGAGATATCCGCTCTATAAGATGTGACATTTTTGAAAAAAACACATTTCCCTTGAATTTTCTGCTTTTTTTGCTCTTATAACTTTTTGAATATCGATGGGAAAAATCCATGCTGATCATGAGCTTTTAGAGCATCAAATTCTCTTCAATTTTATGTATAATTTCACAAGTTTACGCACATCCCCACGACTGTTGCAGCAGCTTCAGTGTTGAGTGTGATATCTTCAGTTATGCAAAAATAGACCAATTGACAAAGGAATTTGGAGAGAATGTTTTGAACACAATTTTTGACTCAGTAGCTTTGTTGGGACCCGTGAGGAGGTGAACATATCGAAAGTTCTTATCCCTACCCCTTGTGTTAAAGGGATGATGGTGGTTTAAAAGCTGCATTTTTCAATGTTTTGCTTACACGCTCATATCTTGAGAAAATGCGTTCAACCGACATGACTAACTATTCAGAAATGAAGCTTGATAAATTCTGTACAATATTTGTTCCGTGGTGATTTGTTATTTCTCCAACAGTTTTCGAGATATACGCTCTTAAAATTGTTAAAATAATAGCTTTCGATCTAAAAGCTCATGATCAGCATGGATTTTTCCCATCGATATTCAAAAAGTTATAAGAGCAAAAATAGCAAAAAATTCAAGGAAAATGTGTTTTTTCAAAAATATCACATCTTATAGAGCGGATATCTCGAAAAGTGAGAGAGATATAGAAAAAGTTGTGGAATCAATATTGTAGGAAATTATGTAAGCTTTAATTCCTTATAGAATAGTCATGACTGTAAAATGCATAATTTTCTAGTTATATGCCAAAATCCAAAAAAATGGTACCTTTGAACCACCCCCACCCCCTTAGCACAGGGGTTAGTGGTGGGGAATTTTGATATGTTCACCTCCTCACTACCCTAAACAGAACTGCGCGGTCAAAAATTGTCTCCCAACTTTTCCCTCTACACGTTTTTTTTGAGCATTCATTGCCTGGACTATAGTGGAAGATGGGGAAATATCTTGAAATAGTTGGTTTTCCTATCTAGCTATGTTGTCCTATTTAGCTATCTTGCCCTCTCAAAATTACGGCTTAGGGGTTATTACTCGATTAAGTATTCAGGGCGAATTTGAAGAAAGCGGCGGTCGATGTTGTGAGCTTGTGCCAATCACGATCAAAGTATGAATTTTTGGTACTTTTGAGATACTTCGAAACCTCGATATTCCATTGGATTCAAGAAAAAAAATTCCAATTTATTGATTGGTTGTTAAAGACCCTGCACCATTCTATACAGATGTAAGATCTTCCACTTTCTGTGACCTTGTGGTCTACCTTGATGAACTCAATGATAAATATTATTTGAAACAAAATGGAATTCTGTGATAGTTTCTTTTTATTGCACTCACCAATATCGTGGTCCCTTTCCAACTGCCTCACAATGACAGGGACAGAGAACAGTCTGAGGACCTCTTTGAGCACCATTTCCAAGTAGGGGAGGGTGGCCAGCTTGTGGATTGTGAACTCTCCATCCCCCACCACGTCAACAATTTCTTGGTACACTTTCTCCTGGATTTCGGGGTAAGCTCCTAGTAGGGCAAAAGCATAGGCAGTCGCTACACGTGTTGTGTCAGCACCCTGCAAATTTCATGAGATAATATATTTTCAGAAATATAAGTAATATATTATTGTTATTCTATTTCGCTTTAGTTCGACCAATCACATAGTTTCTTCAAACTACATCTGCATCAATCCACATCCAAAAATCGAACATGTTTCATCATTCTGTTCAATCCAATATTCGATCAGAAATTATTTGACGTTTCATATTTCAAGGTTAGATAGGTATGAATGAATACCTTCTTTAGGATGCACACCTGAATCGATTAACTTTGCTCTGATAACCACTATGGAAGAACTAACAGAACCAATGTAGGAAGGCTGTTTAAAGCTACAGCAACTTATGAAGAATAATATGTTTAATTTTAATTTTGTTTATGGTATACCTCCTATTTCTATGATTGATTCTATTTGATTTATATTATCACTTATACTATCAATTTCCTATTATTTATTCATTGGATAAAAAAATTACAATATCGGAATGAAAAAATAGGCACTTATAATAGCTGCTTATGATAAATAGACAGGCAAGGAATTTGCAATCTCTACGAATTGATGTTGAAGATAAACCTTCGATTATAGACTACCTTGACTATGATATGAGAAATGTCAATAATAGTTGATGGCATGATTGGCGTGACCTTGAAAATAATAATTTCACTTTCTTTACTCATTTCTTCTATCAGTTTCCTCTCCTCTCTTCATCAGGTATGAGTTTCCTGTCTCTAGGTATGAGTGAGAATTATTAAATCAGAGATGAATAACAATTCGATTTTGTAATTATTCGTGAAACAAGGACTCAATGATATAATACATAATAGAACATAGTAGAATACTCAACTTACCGCAATGAATGTATCTGTTGTAAGGTATGTAAGTTCATCGATGGACATGTGCTTGAACTGCTCGAGAATGGTGTCCAAATAGATGGATCTCTTTTTATCCAGGTCATCAACTGGACAACAGAAATTAAATTGAGGAATTGGTAGAAAAATGCTGCACTCTTCATTAATACGAACAAAATTGAGAATCAATACAGGTTCTTCTCATTCCTTGCATAAGTCATCTAAGTATTTATGAATTTAACAATGTAATGTATAAGTCATCTAAGAGCATGAGCACTAATATCGGTATGAAATGAAAATAGAAGTTCTATGCTTACCATAAAAGTTCATCTATCATAGAGAAACGGATCAAATTAAAAAAAATCACTGCTTATTGAACTCTGGTGAACAACAATTTTTAACTGATATTGGCCTGAAATGAAAATAGAAGTGCTATGAAAACTATAAAAGTTATTCTATTATAGAGAAACGGATCAAATTTAAAAAAATCACCGCTTATTGAACTCTGGTGAACAACAATTTTTAATTTTTAAGAGTATATTGAGGTAAATAGCTTTACTTTCATTTCCAATTCAAACTATTATTCATCCTTGAATGCATAGATGAGGAGGATGAATGATAACTTATCCTTCTAATCAAGCATTTTGAATTATGATTTCTGCTCATTTTTCAATATGCTTTTCGTAGAGAAAATTCACTCAATGTAAAAATTAACAACTAATGGTATTGATTTCTATCAAAACCGATAAAATCCTTGACTTACTCAGTCCATCCTTTGGATCCTCAGCCTGTTTGATACTGATCCTCTCAAGAATTACCTGAGAAAGATGAAGTAAAACATAAGAAAAATCATTTTCTAGAGAAAGGCTCGATAATAAATCGTGATCGCGAGACATTAATGCGAAGGCGATTCAAAGTTAGTTAGTTATTGATCAAGGTTGACGAACTTTAATTTGTCTTGAACTAGATTCAATAGTATTCAACTGCCGTGCTTGAAGCTAATAGACAAAAGATAATTTGGAACCAATCGCAACGATCAATAATATGATTTAATAATAATTAAAAAAGTAACAGTTTTTGAAAGAGATAAAACAAAGAAAAATGAGGAAATCTTTAATACCCATTCGTGCCCACTGATCCCAGATTGGAACAGTTCATTATTGATGATATGATGTGAATAATATGAATTTGAAGGTGGATTTTACAATCCAAACATGATATCATTGCTTGAATGAAGACATTTATCACATTCCAGATATTCTTAGTTTTTTATGAGTACAGAATATTAAAGTCCATGAGTTTTGACGTGTCATGTCATCAAATGGGAAGTGAGCTAAATATTTTTCTATTCATGTGAAAATCCCTCATTTTTATTTTTATCGATTATCAATATTCATTTCTTCAATGATTTCATGAAATTTCTTAGAATGGGTCATTCACAGTAATTGGAAATAGGATGTTTCTGAACAGGATCAGTGGGATTTCTGATAGATATTGAACCTATAATATTCACGTTATATGATGACAGATGATCTAGATTAATGGTTTGAGGAGTCAGCAGGTAACTTACAATTTTTTCAAATCTTTCATTTGAAAAATGAACGCAGCATGCACTGTTAATTCTCTATGAAATCTATTCAGAACTACAACAGCATTGAGAATTACTCTATTCAAGCTATTTGAATAGACTTTTTTTGAGTTGTTCAAATAGCATCATATGAAACTTTCATTAGAACAGCCAACAGGATGTAGTTGTGTCAAACCTGTATAGAAATATTTGTTAATTAACTAATTGAATATCAAGTCAGGAATACCAAGTTCACCAACAAATAAAAGTTACATTACTCTCTGATCAATCAACAGGTATTAATTGATTGCAGTAGCTAAGGAATGTCGGAAAACATGAGGTACAAGTGTGTACTCACCTGCTTGGCAAAGTCATGCAGTGGTTTGACGAAGGCATTCAGTTGCTTTGACCAGTTGGTGAAACGGAAAATCCAGTCCGACTGGTAATGGAGCGTGTAGAATCTCTTCTTGATTATTGTTACCGATCTGTAAAATTAAATGGAAAATAATCATGATTGCACTTGAAGATAATAATCAGGATAATAGTTGTGTAGTGTAGTAATAGTGATGGTTTTGTAGTGCTACAGTGAAACAACTTCAATTACATTCTACATAATATTCTTCAGGATTCAAGTGAAACATCAATTTATCACTCTAATGATTCAGTAGCTCAGTAATTGAATTTTCATGTAGGCTAGTATTTTTGCAACTTTCAGTTTACTTATGATAGATTCGTCAAACATCAATTTTCTAATTGAAAACTACTTGCTATTCGATCATGTTGAATCTGTGCGTTGGATGTTCCAGTTTTATCCAAGTTATTATCGGAATTATTATATTATTGCAGTTCTAAATGAGTTTATAAATGAACAGTTTGCATGGGGAATTGAAGGAATATAGGGTTTATAACTTACCCAACCACATTCTTGGCGAAATCACAACGATTCTCAATCTGTTCCTTGGATTTGACACCCATTAGAGTACCTGTGAATTGATAGTAGTTAATATCGATCGTATTAATTTAAATTTTGTTGAATCATATTATTGTAGAAGATGTATGAATATTCATTAGAGGAATCGAATCTCATGAGTCCAAGCTCATTAGTTATCACAATGTGCGATTATGATAAGCTTTTAAAATCCTACCAGCTCATGCGTTTTGGCTCATTGAAAACGCTTCAGCTATCAATCACCTCATACTCAAACAGAGCAATTCATCATGAACCTTTTCCATTCTCACATCCACATGGATTCATGTCATCTCAGTCGATAAATATTATATTTGCATTAGTTATTTTAATATTAAATTAATTTTGTTCAAAGTTGTTTGATGATCATAAGTCCTTGGAAGTTTTAAGTTGATGGCAGGATGAAGGATCGATCGATCAATCCAGAAATAGTAAAAAAGTGTATACAATTATGATTTTGATCTGGTAACTTCATTGGTTTCTTATGCAAAGCTATAGGTGAATAGCTTGTATCAAACACAACCTAGTAAATTACAATGTATAGGCTAGTCATCAAATAATTGTTAATATTCGATAAAAAATATCAATTTATCTTATTATTTAACATTCTAAAATGATGGTGGCAATGAATAAATTCTTTCAATCGATTGCTTCGATTAATCTGATTCACTCGATAAATACATTCAACAGATCTATTAATCGTTTTATTGTTTTTTGGATATCAGTATCACTCACCACAGAGGAAATCCAGTGTGCATTTTGCCGTATAATCACCAATGTCAAAGGTGGGTTTCCCAACCTGTTCTTCCAATCGCTGAACAAGTACATCACTCTGCTCGTTGAAAGTTGTCAAGAAGTTTTCCAGAAGTTTCTGGTGGAAGGTTGGGTTCACCATTTTCCTTAGTTTACGCCATCTGTCACCTGGAATCGCACATCAAAGAGGATTTCCACGATGAACAATGAAGTGGAGGATAATTATTGACTCACAAAAGATACGATGAATGGAAAATTACAAAGAGAAACCATAGAATGCATTTTCCAAGATTGATAAAATGACAAATAATAAAAGGATAGGAAACGACAAAAAAACATTGAAAAACATTTTCCAAGAATGCTTCCTGATGTCTTCAGTTTTACAGAATAAGATCATTCAGATGAGAGAGTAAGAATCAATCCTACATCATTATTACACTTTTAGTAGTTGAACCTCATAGATTTGGGTCTCTGAGGAATCAACTCGAGACACATAATATGTGAGTATGAGTCAAATATGTGATTAAGAACGGAATAGAAGGATGAGACCATACTCGAGAAACGGGGAAACGGAAGAGATAAATGTGAGAGGAAGTATAAAAGACTCATTTTCATGATTTACTCACCTGATGCTACGAATATTCCATCAGAGTGAGCTTTGAAAAACCTGTAAGTAGGATCTTTGTTGGTTCCATATTCACTACTGAGGATGGCCTGAGGAAAGAGAAACAGTAAAATGTCCAAATCAGTATTACAAGTGAGATTCTAAAGAATATGATTAAACAACACTTGAAAATAATATTGTATTTGGTTATTTACTAAGATATCTGCCACTGAATAAGATATTTTTCCACTTTCTGTTCTATTGGAAAAATGTCGTCGGTAAGTGAAGAAAAGAGGACCTGGTAAATTATTGCAGGAAGATGGAGATTGAATTTTCCATTAATTCAATTCGAATTTTCATGAAATTTTCAGAAGTCTGTTACTTATTTCGCTCTCTGGATTAGAATTCTGCATATTTTCAACATTATAATCAATTGCATAAGAATTTATAATATTGATTACAAATTTTCATAAAAATCATTTACATGGATTTTTATTTATTTATTTTTCGTTCAACCTACCTCAATGTGCTTCGGCTCTGCAAGATTCACCCAGAGGAAGGGACCGAGCCAAACTCTCACAGTGGACCCGTACGTTTTCATCAACTCCAGCTGAATATTGTTGTAACCTAAAACATGTAGTGGGGTTAGATCCATTGATGGAATCAACAACCAAATATTGTAAGAAATATTGTGGGGATGGAGATTTTCATTCAATTGTCATTGATTTGATATGTGCAGAAATGGGAATGACGAATTTTCCATGTAATTTGTACTACCTAGAATTAACCAAATATGGACGATTGATGACAGGAAGTTGCAAAATAAATGTACCTTTTATATTTACAAAAATGCTCGATCCATTATAATGTTAATCAAGAGTTTTCTTTGTAGCTAATTCTTATGAGGTTACGAGATTTGAATTATTCTAATCTAATGATAAATATTTAGTGTTTCAATTCAGATTTGAATGAAATTTCAATTATTCAACGTATAGTCTCAATAATAATCATTAGAGAGATTTACAAAAATCATGAATTCAAACTGACGGAGAAATAACCATAGCAAAGATCATTCCGGAACATTTTCTCAAAAGTATAAAGAATTTAAATGTTTTCAAATGCTGGCTCGTTGACCATGATTGTTACACCAATTTGATGATCAGAATTCGAACTAGAATATAATAATAGATTCTAGTATCCAAGAGTCCCATTTACTGATATGTAATGGCAATGATTGTTCTTGACAAACTGTTTAAACTTGGGAGCATATCACATTTATCTCTAAACAATTGATAAAGGACAAGTGTCGTATTCATACAATCCTATTATTCTAATTTTTATAAGAAAGCAAAGAATTTAGAATTCTCATAACTAAAATATTTCTGATAACATATTTCCGATGTTATCTCTATTATCAAAGGGAGCTTCTAGTATTATATCGGAACATGACGATTATAATGAAAATTTAATCATTCATCGTCAAAATATATTTAACGTGGAGTTTGATACCAATAATTATTGTCATTTTTCATCATTTCTTCTCATTCTATTCCACTAGTGAACCGTTATTTTAATCGATTTCAACTCACCTTCCATGTCGAGACCAAAGAAGGAATGAGCGTTTCCTATGAGAGGCAATGTCGGAGGGCCTGGTATCTTGGATATCATTGCCGAAATCCGTTGCATTCTCCTCATGTACCAAGTCACAAAACCCACAGCAAAGAACATGAGTAGATAGGGCAGTAGCATGATGACTCGCTCCTCTACACCAGTAATCCATTTTGCTGTAACAGCAGAAATGTTATGATGAGTAGAATAATTGAGATTCTTTTGGATTCTTGATGTCCAAGAATTATTGCGGATTAATCAGAAAGATCAAGAAGAGAAATAATTGATGAACCAAAAAAATTACGTACGGACTCACTTTTTTTCTGTAAATATGAAATGAATGACATCTTATTCAATCAATATGTTTATCAGAATGTTTTGCGAAGCAATTTCCAATAATTAACCTTTATCGGGATAAAATCTGAAGTACAGAGAGTTTTATTGAATATTTTAAAAATTAACTTTACAATAATTCTTTCTATGTTTTCCGTCAACAAAACAACATGAAGTTCTAGTAAAAATTAAAAAAAAATATACTTCGAAAACTTTCATGGGAAACATGTTACCAGCATCTCAGAAAGGAGTAGATATGAGCGATGTGTTTGTACTTTGATTCACTATTAATTTAGAAAATATCATAATCTCCATAGTTTGTCCATCATAGCTCAATAATTCAAAGCATTAGTTTGTAGAACACAGAGATGGAAGAGAAACCTTATCAAATGAAACCTTCTATTTGACATTTCCAATGTGGAGCCTCTTATCATTGATTCCATCAGAAAATGTGTCTATTACAACTACACAAACCTAACATCTTTTTCTCTCATTTTGACAAAAAAATTAATAATATACCGAACTGGATAAATCCAGCACGCATTTATTTCGAAATGATTTCGAGAAAATTCATCCAATTACTATCAAGAGGAATCAGATACGAGGCTACCAGCTGGGTATAATGAAGCGAGCCACTTGACTCTCAATCAAATAAAAACCAGATTAAAACAAAAATCCGCTTGAAAAAGTCTGGAAGCAGGCAAGTGGTTGATAGGTCATTTTTCCTCATCGCCAGATTGTTCACAGTCTGTTTTTCTCACATCCATCATGCAGAGTTTTGGGACTCGTTACATAAGAGGTCTCGAATCTCTCAATCCAAGAATGAACCAGGAACATTTCAGTTTTCTATCCCAAGGTCAGTCCTAAACGCGCTAGCCATATTCTAAGATAACGTTCTCCAAAAAGTTGTTTTTATACGAGTGTAGACTATAGTAAGAGGCATTGGAGAGGTCAATGTGGAACAATAAAATACACAATTTAAATGTTTATCTCGCGTATTATGCAAGCAAATTCTAGTGTGAGAGTTTAAATCTGACAAGATGAAGAGTATCATTATTGTCTGTTCCATTCAATGCCACATCAATAGGTTTTGATCTAAATGATAGCGATAATTATAAAGTAGATTCAGGAAGGATAAATTATTGCATGTAACAGTCTTAACTATACTCTGATTGTAGGTATATGGTAAGTGGAGCAGTTATCGCTCTGTATGTAATTTATTGCATTTAAGCTACGAGCTCTAAACGGTATTCAGTACGATCAAGGTCACTTGTTATGGTATAACACGAAAATGTGCGTTTTGTTAGTTATTTGATGGTAGGCAATGAGACGTTTCCACCTTGGTGAAGATATAAAATATGAGGGTTGTAAAGTTCCTGGTGGTTGTCAGTAATTGATAACAAGGAATTGATGACTTTGATGTTGATTTTTTGAGACAGAAGCTCGACAACACATAACGATTTTTAATATCAAAAACTGAATGGAAATTGTTTCGTAATATTTAACTTTTGACTTTCTCCAGTGAACACTGAGAATACATTAAAAATGATAAATGCTTAAAAAAAGT